>NW_024470889.1:282557-439984 GCF_017639515.1 Carcharodon carcharias
TACCTGATACAGCAGCCTTGTACACTGATACAGCACTTTACTGATACACCTTTGTCGCGTTATAGCTTGTCCCTGATACAGCCTTGTCCCTGATACAGCCTTGTACCTGATATTGCCTTTTCACTGATACAGCATTGTCGCTGTACAGCCTTGTACGTGATAGAGCCTTTCTGATACAGCCTTACTTGCGACAGCCTTGTCACTGATACAGCTTGTCCGCGATACAGCCTTGTCGCTGATACAGGCTTGTCGCTGATACAGCCTTGTTAATGATACAGCCTTGTCGCTGATACAGCCCTGTACCTGATACAGCCCTGTACCTGATACAGCCCTGTACCTGATACAGCCTTTTTCCTGATACAGCCTTGTCCTGATACAGCCTTGTCACTGATACAGCCTTGTCACTGATACTGCCTTGTACCTGGTACAGCCTTGTAACTGATACAGCCTTGTAACAGGTACAGCCTTGTCACTGATACAGCCGTGTCACTGATACAGCCTTGTACGTGATACAGCCTTGTCACTGATACAGCCTTGTCACTGATACAGCTTGTCCTGATACGGCCTTGTACCTGATACGGCCTTGTCGCTGATACAGCCTTGTCGCTGATACAGTCTTTTCGCTGATGCAGCCTTGTCCTTGATACAGCCTTGTCACTGATACAGCCTTGTCACTGATACAGCCTTGTACCTGATACAGCCTTGTCGCTGATACAGCCTTGTCGCTGATACAGCCTTGTCCCTGATACAGCCTTGTCACTGATACAGCCTTGTACCTGATACAGCCTTGTACCTGATACAGCCTTGTCACTGATACAGCCTTGTCGCTGATACAGCCTTGTACCTGATACAGCCTTGTATCTGATACAGCCTTGTACCTGATACAGCCTTGTACCTGATACAGCCTTGTCGCTGATACAGCCTTGTACCTGATACAGCCTTGTACCTGATACAGCCTTGTACCTGATACAGCCTTGTCACTGATACAGCCTTGTCCCTGATACAGCCTTGTACCTGAAACAGCCCTGACCCTGATACAGCCTTGTACCTGATACAGCCTTGTACCTGATACAGCCTTGTCACTGATACAGCCTTGTCACTGATAAGCCTTGTACCTGATACAGCCTTGTACCTGATACAGCCATGTGTCTGATACAGCATTGTCACTGATATAGCCTTGTCACAGATACATCCTTGTATCTGATACAGCATTGTACCTGATACTGCCTTGTACCTGATACAGCCTTGTCCTGATACAGCCTTGTCCCTGATACAGCCTTGTCACTGATACAGCCTTGTACTGATACAGCCTTGTACCTGATACAGCCTTGTCGCTGATACAGCCTTGTACTGATACAGCCTTGTCACTGATACCCTTGTACCTGATACAGCCTTGTCACTGATACAGCCTTGTCCTGATACAGCCTTGTACCTGATACAGCCTTGTCGCTGATACAGCCTTTGTACCTGATACAGCCTGTCACTGATACAGCCTTGTAACCTGATACAGCCTTGTCGCTGATACAGCCTTGTACCTGATACAGCCTTGTCCTGATACAGCCTTGTCACTGATACAGCCTTTACTTGATACAGCCTTGTACCCTGATACAGCCTTGTACCTGATGCAGCCTTGTCCCTGATACAGCCTTGTATCTGATACAGCCTTGTACCTGATACAGCCTTGTCACTGATACAGCCCTTGTCACTGATACAGCCTTGTACCTGATACACCCTTGTCACATACAGCCTTGTACCTGATACAGCCTTGTCACTGATACAGCCTTGTACCTGATACAGCCTTGTCACTGATACAGCCTTGTTCCTGATACAGCCTTGTCACTGATACAGCCTTGTCACTGATACAGCCTTGTACCTGATACAGCCTTGTCGCTGATACAGCCTTGTCGCTGATACAGCCTTGCACCTGATACAGCCTTGTCACTGATACAGCCTTGTACCTGATATTGTCTTTTAACTGATACAGCCTTGTCGCTGATACAGCCTTGTAACTGATACAGCCTTGTACATGAAACAGCCTTGTCACTGATACAGCCTTGTCGCTGATACAGCCTTGTCCTGATACAGCCTTGTCGCTGATACAGCCTTGTCCTGATACAGCCTTGTCCTGATACAGCCTTGTACCTGATACAGACTTGTCCCTGATACAGCCTTGTCACTGAAACAGCCTTGTCCCAGATAGAGCCGTGTACCTGATACATCCTTGTACCTGATACAGCCGTGTCACTGATACAGCCTTGTACCTGATACAGCCTTCTCACTGATGCAGCCTTGTAACTGATACAGCCTTGTACCTGATACAGCCTTGTCACTGATACAGCCTGGTCACTGATACAGCCTTGTACCTGATACAGCCTTGTACCTGATACAGCCTTGTCACTGATACAACCTTGTCCTGATACAGCCTTGTAACTGATACAGCCTTGTCCCTGATAAAGCCTGGTACCAGATACATCCTTTTACCTGATACAGCCGTGTCAGTGATACAGCCTTGTACCTGTTATGGCCTTGTACCTGATACAGCCTTGTCACTGATACAGCCTTGTCACTTTTACAGCCTTGTACCTGATACAGCCTTTTTCCCGATACAGCCTTGTCACTGATACAGCCTTGTCACTGATACAGCCTTGTCCCTGATACAGCCTTGACACTGATACAGCCTTGTACCTGATACAGCCTTGTCGCTGATACAGCCTTGTACCTTATACAGCCTTGTACTTGATACAGCTTTGTCCCTGATGCAGCCTTGTCCCCTATACAGCCTTGTCGCTGATACAGCCTTGTCCCTGATACAGCCTTGTACCTGATACAGCCTTGTACCTGATACAGCCTTTTCGCTGATACAGCCTTGTCGCTGATACAGCCTTGTCGCTGATACAGCCTTGTACCTGATACAGCCTTGTACCTGATACAGCCTTGTACCTGATACAGCCTTGTCGCCTGATACAGCCTTGTACTGATACAGCCTTGTCCTGATACAGCCTTGTCCTGATACAGCCTTGTACCTGATACAGCCTTGTACTGATACAGCCTTGTCACTGATACAGCCTTGTCGCTGATACAGCCTTGTACTTGATACAGCCTTGTCACTGATAACAGCCTTGCCCTGATACAGCCTTGTCGCTGATACAGCCTTGTCGCTGATACAGCCTTGTACCTGATACAGCCTTGTCCCTGATACAGCCTTGTACCTGATACAGCCTTGTACCTGATACAGCCTTGTCACTGATACAGCCTTGTACCTGATACAGCCTTGTCGCTGATACAGCCTTGTACATGATACAGCCTTGTCACTGATACAGCCTTGTACCTGATACAGCCTTGTCACTGATACAGCCTTGTACCTGATACAGCCTTGTCACTGATACAGCCTTGTCAGTGATACAGCCTTGTCGCTGATACAGCCTTGTACCTGATACAGCCTTGTACCTGATATGGCCTTGTGTCTGATACAGCCTTGTACCTGATACAGCCTTGTCGCTGATACAGCCTTGTCACTGATACAGCCTTGTCACTGATACAGCCTTGTCGCTGATACAGCCTTGTACCTGATACAGCCTTGTACCTGATACAGCCTTGTACCTGATACAGCCTTGTCACTGATACTCTCTTGTCGCTGATACAGCCTTGTACTTGATACAGCTTTGTACCTGATACAGCCTTGTCACTGATACAGCCTTGTCACTGATACAGCCTTGTACCTGATACAGCCTTGTACCTGATACAGCCTTGTACCTGATACAGCCTTGTACCTGATACAGCCTTGTCGCTGATACAGCCTTGTACCTGATACAGCCTTGTCACTGATACAGCCTTGTACCTGATACAGCCTTGTCACTGATACAGCCTTGTCACTGATACAGCCTTGTACCTGATACAGCCTTGTCACTGATACAGCCTTGTACCTGATACAGCCTTGTACCTGATACAGCCTTGTCACTGATACAGCCTTGTACCTGATACAGCCTTGTACCTGATACAGCCTTGTACCTGATACAGCCTTGTCACTGATACAGCCTTGTCGCTGATACAGCCTTGTCACTGATACAGCCTTGTCCCTGATACAGCCTTGTCACTGATACAGCCTTGTACCTGATACAGCCTTGTACCTGATACAGCCTTGTCGCTGATACAGCCTTGTCGCTGATACAGCCTTGTCACTGATACAGCCTTGTCACTGATACAGCCTTGTCACTGATACAGCCTTGTCCCTGATACAGCCTGGACACTGATACAGCCTTTAACTGTTACAGCCTTGGACCTGATACAGCCTTGTTGCTGATGCTGCCTTGTACCTGATACAGCCTTGTACCTGATACAGCCTTGTACCTGATACAGCCTTGTACCTGATACAGCCTTGTCACTGATACAGCCTTGTACCTGATACAGCCTTGTGTATGATCCAGCCTTGCACCTGATACAGCCTTGTCCCTGATACAGCCTTGTTCCTGATACTGCCTTTGTACTGATACAGCCTTGTCACTGATACAGCCCTTGTACCTGATACAGCCTTGTCGTTGACACAGCCTTGTCGCTGATACAGCCTTGTTGCTGATACAGCCTTGTACATGATACAGCCTTGTACATGATACAGCCTTGTCACTGATACAGCCTTGTCGCTGATACAGCATTGTCAGCTGATACAGCCTTGTCGCTGATACAACCTTGTACATGATACAGACTTGTCCGTGATACAGCCTTGTCACTGATACAGCCTTGTCCCTGATAGAGCCTTGTACCTGATACAGCCTTGTACCTGATACAGCCTTGTCACTGATACAGCCTTGTCACTGATCCTGCCTTGTACCTGATACAGCCTTGTCACTGATACAGCCTTGTACTTGATACAGCCTTGTCGCTGATACAGCCTTGTCGCTGATACAGCCTTGTCGCTGATACAGCCTTGTACCTGATACAGCCTTGTCACTGATACAGCCTTGTCACTGATACAGCCTTGTCCCTGATACAGCCTTGTACCTGATACAGCCATGTCCCTGATACAGCCTTGTCGCTAATACAGGCTTTTACCTGATACAGCCTTGTCACTGATACAGCCTTGTACCTGATACAGCCTTGTACCTGATACAGCCTTGTCGCTGATACAGCCTTGTCACTGATACAGCCTTGTACCTGATACAGCCTTGTACCTGATACAGCCTTGTACCTGATACAGCCTTGTACCTGATACAGCCTTGTCGCTGATACAGCCTTGACCCGGATACAGCCTTGTAATGCTACAGCCTTGTACCTGATACAGCCTTGTACCTGATACAGCCTTGTCGCTGATACAGCCTTGTCCTTGATACAGCCTTGTCACTGATACAGCCTTGTCGCTGATACAGCCTTGTACCTGATACAGCCTTGTACCTGATACAGCCTTGTCACTGATACAGCCTTGTACCTGATACAGCCTTGTACCTGATACACCTTTTTCACTGGTACAGCCTTGTCACTGATACAGCCTTGTACCTGATACAGCCTTGTCACTGATATAGCCTTGTACCTGATACAGCCTTGTACCTGATACAGCCTTGTACCTGATACAGCCTTGTCACTGATACAGCCTTGTCACTGATACAGCCTTGTACCTGATACAGCCTTGTCACTGATACAGCCTTGTACCTGATACAGCCTTGTACCTGATACAGCCTTGTCCCTGATACAGCCTTGTACCTGAAACAGCCTTGTCACTGATACAGCCTTGTACCTGATACAGCCTTGTCCCTGATACAGCCTTGTACCTGATACAGCCTTGTCACTGATACAGCCTTGTCCCTGATACAGCCTTGTCACTGATACAGCCTTGTACCTGATACAGCCTTGTACCTGATACAGCCTTGTACCTGATACAGCCTTGTCCCTGATACAGCCTTGTCACTGATACTGCCTTTTCGCTGATACAGCCTTGTCGCTGATACAGCCTTGTCGCTGATACAGCCTTGTACCTGATACAGCCTTGTCGCTGATACAGCGTTGTACCTGATACAGCCTTGTCACTGATACAGCCTTGTAGCTGATACAGCCTTGTTCCAGATACAGCCTTGTCTCAGATACAGCCTTGTCGCTGATACACCCTTGTACCTGATACAGCCTTGTACCTGATACAGCCTATACCTGATACAGCCTTGTACCTGATACAGCCTTGTCACTGATACAGCCTTGTACCTGATACAGCCTTGTCACTGATACAGCCTTGTCACTGATACAGCCTTGTACCTGATAACAGCCTTGTACCTGATACAGCCTTGTCACTGATACAGCCTTGTACCTGATACAGCCTTGTCGCTGATACAGCCTTGTACCTTATACAGCCTTGTAGTTGATACAGCCTTGTCATGATACAGCCTTGTCCCTAATGCAGCCTTGTCCCTGATACAGCCTTGTACCTGATACAGCCTTGTCGCTGATACAGCCTTGTCGCTGATACAGCCTTGTACCTGATACAGCCTTGTCCCTGATACAGCCTTGTACCTGATACAGCCTTGTCACTGATACAGCCTTGTCACTTATACAGCCTTGTTCCTGATACAGCCTTGTACCTGATACAGCCTTGTCACTGATACAGCCTTGTCGCTGATACAGCCTTGTCACAGATACAGCCTTGTACCTGACACAGCCTTGTACCTGATAAAGCCTTGTACCTGATACAGCCTTGTACCTGATACAGCCTTGTACATAACAGCCTTGTACCTGATACAGCCTTGTACCTGATACAGCCTTGTCCCTGATACAGCCTTGTACCTGATACAGCCTTGTACCTGATACAGCCTTGTACTGATACAGCCTTGTACACTGATACAGCCTTGTACCTGATACAGCCTTGTCACTGATACAGCCTTGTCACTGATACAGCCTTGTACTGATCCAGCCTTGTACCTGATACAGCCTTGTCACTGATACAGCCTTGTACCTGATACAGCCTTGAACATGATACAGCCTTGTCACTGATACAGCCTTGTACCTGATACAGCCTTGTACCTGATACAGCCTTGTACCTGATACAGCCTTGTACCTGATACAGCCTTGTCACTGATACAGCCTTGTACCTGATACAGCCTTGTCACTGATACAGCCTTGTCACTGATACAGCCTTGTACCTGATACAGCCTTGTACCTGATACAGCCTTGTCACTGATACAGCCTTGTCACTGATACAGCCTTGTCGCTGATACAGCCTTGTACCTGATACAGCCTTGTCACTGATACAGCCTTGTCGCTGATACAGCCTTGTCACTGATACAGCCTTGTCCCTGATACAGCCTTGTACCTGATACAGCCTTGTACCTGATACAGCCTTGTCGCTGATACAGCCTTGTACCTGATACAGCCTTGTCACTGATACAGCCTTGTACCTGATACAGCCGTGTATCTGATACAGCCTTGTCACTGATACAGCCTAGTACCTGATACAGCCTTGTACCTGATACAGCCTTGTACTTGATACAGCCTTGTCGCTGATACAGCCTTGTAGCTGATACCGCCTTGTACCTGATACAGCTTGTACCTGATACAGCCTTGTACCTGATACATCCTTGTACCTGATACAGCCTTGTACCTGATACAGCCTTGTACCTGATACAGCCTTGTCGCTGATACAGCCTTGTACCTGATACAGCCTTGTACCTGATACAGCCTTGTACCTGATACAGCCTTGTCACTGATACAGCCTTGTACCTGATACAGCCTTGTACCTGATACAGCCTTGTCCCTGATACAGCCTTGTACCTGATACAGCCTTGTCCCTGATACAGCCTTGTACCTGATACAGCCTTGTACCTGATACAGCCTTGTCGCTGATACAGCCTTGTCACTGATACAGCCTTGTCCCTGATACAGCCTTGTACCTGATAAAGCCTTGTACCTGATACAGCCTTGTCACTGATACAGCCTTGTCGCTGATACAGCCTTGTCGCTGATACAGCCTTGTCGCTGATACAGCCTTTCCCTGAAACAGCCTTGTACCTGATACAGCCTTGTACCTGATACAGCCTTGTCACTGATACAGCCTTGTCGCTGATACAGCCTTGTCGCTGCTACAGCCTTGTACCGGATACAGCTTTGTCGCTGATACAGCCTTGTCGCTGATACAGCCTTGTAACTGATACGGCCCTGTACCTGATACAGCCTTGTACCTGATACAGCCTTGTGACTGATACAGCCTTGTACCTGAACAGCCTTGTCGCTGATACAGCCTTGTCGCTGATACAGCCTTGTCCCTGATACAGCCTTGTCGCTGATACAGCCTTGTACCTGATACAGCCTTGTACCTGATACAGCCTTGTACCTGATACAGCCTTGTACCTGATACAGCCTTGTACCTGATACAGCCTTGTACCTGATACAGCCTTGTCATGATACAGCCTTGTATCTGATACAGCCTTGTCACTGATACAGCCTTGTACCTGATACAGCCTTGTACCTGATACAGCCTTGTACCTGATACAGCCTTGTCACTGATACACCTTTGTCACTGATACAGCCTTGTACCTGATACAGCCTTGTACCTGATACAGCCTTGTACCTGATACAGCCTTGTCGCTGATACAGCCTTGTCGCTGATACAGACTTCTCGCTGATACAGCCTTGTTGCTGATACAGCCTTGTCGCTGATACAGCCTTGTCACTGATACAGCCTTGTTCCTGATACAGCCTTGTTCCTGATACAGCCTTGTCACTGATACAGCCTTGTACCTGATACAGCCTTGTACCTGATACAGCCTTGTCCTTGATACAGCCTTGTACCTGATACAGCCTTGTCCCTGATACAGCCTTGTACCTGATACATCCTTGTACCTGATACAGCCTTGTACCTGATACAGCCTTGTACCTGATACAGCCTTGTCCCTGATACAGCCTTGTACCTGATACAGCCTTGTTGCTGATACAGCCTTGTCGCTGATACAGCCTTGTCACTGATACAGCCTTGTCCTGATACAGCCTTGTACCTGATACAGCCTTGTACCTGATACAGCCTTGTCACTGATACAGCCTTGTCCTGATACAGCCTTGTACCTGTACAGCCTTGTACCTGATACAGCCTTGTACCTGATACAGCCTTGTACTGATACAGCCTTGTACCTGATACAGCCTTCGCTGATACAGCCTTGTACCTGATACAGCCTTGTCCCTGATACAGCCTTGTCACTGATACAGCCTTGTACCTGATACAGCCTTGTCGCTGATACAGCCTTGTACCTGATACAGCCTTGTACCTGATACAGCCTTGTACCTGATACAGCCTTGTCACTGATACAGCCTTGTCACTGATACAGCCTTGTACCTGATACAGCCTTGTCACTGATACAGCCTTGTACCTGATACAGCCTTTTACCTGATACAGCCTTGTCACTGATACAGCCTTGTCGCTGATACAGCCCTGTACCTGATACAGCCTTGTACCTGATACAGCCTTGTCACTGATACAGCCTTGTCACTGATACAGCCTTGTCACTGATACAGCCTTGTACCTGATACAGCCTTGTCACTGATACAGCCTTGTCCCTGATACAGCCTTGTACCTGATACAGCCTTGTACCTGATACAGCCTTGTCGCTGATACAGCCTTGTACCTGATACAGCCTTGTACTTGAAACAGCCTTGTCACTGATACAGCCTTGTACCTGATACAGCCTTGTACCTGATACAGCCTTGTACCTGATACAGCCTTGTACCTGATACAGCCTTGTCACTGATACAGCCTTGTACCTGATACAGCCTTTGTCACCGATACAGCCTTGTACCTGATACAGCCTTGTACCTGATACAGCCTTGTACCTGATACAGCCTTGTCACTGATACAGCCTTGTACCTGATACAGCCTTGTCACTGATACAGCCTTGTAACTGATACAGCCTTGTACCTGATACAGCCTTGTACCTGATACAGCCTTGTCACTGATACAGCCTTGTCACTGATACAGCCTTGTACCTGATACAGCCTTGTACCTGATACAGCCTTGTCCCTGATACAGCCTTGTCGCTGATACAGCCTTGTACCTGATACAGCCTTGTACCTCATACAGCCTTGTCACTGATACAGCCTTGTCGCTGATACAGCCTTGTACCTTATACAGCCTTGTCATGATACAGCCTTGTACCTGATACAGCCTTGTACCTGATACAGCCTTGTACCTGATACAGCCTTGTACCTGATACAGCCTTGTCCCTGATACAGCCTTGTACCTGATACAGCCTTCTCACTGATACAGCCTTGTCGCTGATACAGCCTTGTCGCTGATACAGCCTTGTACCTGATACAGCCTTGTTCCTGATACAGCCTTGTCGCTGATACAGCCTTGTACCTGATACAGCCTTGTCGCTGATACAGCCTTTTCCCTGATACAGCCTTGTCACTGATACAGCCTTGTCGCTGATACAGCCTTGTACCTGATACAGCCTTGACCCGGATACAGCCTTTTTTCTGATACAGCCTTGTCCCTGATACAGCCTTGTCGCTGATACAGCCTTGTACCTGATACAGCCTTGTACCTGATACAGCCTTGTCACTGATACAGACTGCCTTGTCCCACTGATACAGCCTTGTCGCTGATACAGCCTTGTACCTGATACAGCCTTGTACCTGATACAGCCTTGTCCTGATACAGCCTTGTACCTGATACAGCCTTGTCGCTGATACAGCCTTGTACCTGATACAGCCTTGTACCTGATACAGCCTTGTCCTGATACAGCCTTGTACTGATACAGCCTTGTACTGATACAGCCTTGTACCTGATACAGCCTTGTCACTGATACAGCCTTGTACTGATACAGCCTTGTACCTGATACAGCCTTGTCACTGATACAGCCTTGTCGCTGATACAGCCTTGTACCTGATACAGCCTTGTACACCTGATACACAGCCTTGTACTGATACAGCCTTGTCCTGATACAGCCTTGTCCCTGATACAGCCTTGTACCTGATACAGCCTTGTCCCTGATACAGCCTTGTCCCTGATACAGCCTTGTCCCTGATACAGCCTTGTACCTGATACAGCCTTGTCACTGATACAGCCTTGTACCTGATACAGCCTTGTCCCTGATACAGCCTTGTCACTGATACAGCCTTGTCCCTGATACAGCCTTGTACCTGATACAGCCTTGTACCTGATACATCCTTGTACCTGATACAGCCTTGTCACTGATACAGCCTTGTACCTGATACAGCCTTGTCGCTGATACAGCCTTGTACCTGATACAGCCTTGTCACTGATACAGCCTTGTCGCTGATACAGCCTTGTCACTGATACAGCCTTGTCACTGATACAGCCTTGTACCTGATACAGCCTTGTACCTGATACAGCCTTGTCGCTGATACAGCCTTGTACCTGATACAGCCTTGTCACTGATACAGCCTTGTACCTGATACAGCCTTGTCACTGATACAGCCTTGTCGCTGATACAGCCTTGTCCCTGATACAGCCTTGTCACTGATACAGCCTTGTACCTGATACAGCCTTGTCGCTGATACAGCCTTGTACCTGATACAGCCTTGTCACTGATACAGCCTTGTACCTGATACAGCCTTGTACCTGATACAGCCTTGTACCTGATACAGCCTTGTACCTGATACAGCCTTGTACCTGATACAGCCTTGTACCTGATACAGCCTTGTCGCTGATACAGCCTTGTACCTGATACAGCCTTGTACCTGATACAGCCTTGTACCTGATACAGCCTTGTCACTGATACAGCCTTGTACCTGATACAGCCTTGTCCCTGATACAGCCTTGTCACTGATACAGCCTTGTACCTGATACAGCCTTGTCACTGATACAGCCTTGTACCTGATACAGCCTTGTCACTGATACAGCCTTGTACCTGATACAGCCTTGTCGCTGATACAGCCTTGTACCTGATACAGCCTTGTACCTGATACAGCCTTGTCGCTGATACAGCCTTGTTGCTGATACAGCCTTGTCCCGGCTACAGCCTTGACATGATACAGCCTTGTACCTGATACAGCCTTGTACCTGATACAGCTTTGTCGCTGATACAGCCTTGTCGCTGATACAGCCTTGTACCTGATACGCCCCTGTACCTGATACAGCCTTGTGGCTGATACAGCCTTGTACCTCATAAAGCCTTGTCGCTGATACAGCCTTGTCGCTGATACAGCCTTGTACCTGATACAGCCTTGTACCTGATACAGCCTTGTCACTGATACAGCCTTGTCACTGATACAGCCTTGTCGCTGATACAGCCTTGTACTTGATACAGCCTTGTCACTGATACAGCCTTGTCACTGTTACAGCCTTGTCGCTGATACAGCCTTGTCGCTGATACAGCCTTGTACCTGACAAAGCCTTGTACCTGATACAGCCTTGTCACTGATACAGCCTTGTACCTGATACAGCCTTGTACCTGATACAGCCTTGTACCTGATACAGCCTTGTATCTGATACAGCCTTGTCACTGATACAGCCTTGTACCTGATACAGCCTTGCACTTGACACAGCCTTGTACCTGATACAGCCTTGTCACTGATACAGCCTTGTACTGATACAGCCTCCTGATACAGCCTTGTACCTGATACAGCCTTGTCCCTGATACAGCCTTGTCACTGATACAGCCTTGTACCTGATACAGCCTTGTCACTGATACAGCCTTGTCACTGATACAGCCTTGTCCCTGATACAGCCTTGTCCCTGATACAGCCTTGTACCTGATACAGCCTTTTCGCTGATACAGCCTTGTCGCTGATACAGCCTTGTCACTGATACAGCCTTGTACCTGATACAGCCTTGTACTTGATACAGCCTTGTACCTGATACAGCCTTGTCACTGATTCTGCCTTGTCGCTGATACAGCCTTTTCGCTGATACAGCCTTGTCCCTCATACAGCCTTGTACCTGATACAGCGTTGTCCCTGATACAGCCTTGTCACTGATACAGCCTTGTCCTGATACAGCCTTGTAACTGATACAGCCTTGTCGCTGATACAGCCTTGTCGCTGATGCAGCCTTGTCGCTGATACAGCCTTGTCGCTGATACAGCCTTGTACCTGATACAGCCTTGTACCTGATACAGCCTTGTCACTGATACAGCCTTGTCCCTGTTACAGCCTTGTACCTGATACAGCCTTGTACTGATACAGCCTTGTACCTGATACAGCCTTGTACCTGATACAGCCTTGTCGCTGATACAGCCTTGTACCTGATACAGCCTTGTACCTGATACAGCCTTGTACCTGATACAGCCTTGTCACTGATACAGCCTTGTCACTGATACAGCCTTGTACCTGATACAGCCTTGTCACTGATACAGCCTTGTATCTGATACAGCCTTGTCCCTGATACAGCCTTGTACCTGATACAGCCTTGTACCTGATACAGCCTTGTACCTGATACAGCCTTGTCACTGATACAGCCTTGTACCTGATACAGCCTTTCCACTGATACAGCTTTTTCTCTGATAGAGCCTTGTACCTGATACAGCCTTGTACCTGATACATCGTTGTGCCTGATACAGCCTTGTCGCTGATACAGCGTTGTCACTGATACAGCCTTGTCCCTGATACAGCCTTGTCCCTGATACAGCCTTGTACCCTGATACAGCCTTGTACCTGATACAGCCTTGTCGCTGATACAGCCTTGTACCTGATACAGCCTTGTTCCTGATACAGGCTTGTCGCTGATACAGCCTTGTGGCTGATACAGCCTTGTCCCTAACAGCCTTGTACCTGATACAGCCTTGTACCTGATACAGCCTTGTACCTGATACAGCCTTGTCGCTGATACAGCCTAGTACCTGATAAAGCCTTGTCGCTGATACAGCCTTGTCGCTGATACAGCCTTGTCCTGATACAGCCTTGTACCTGATACAGCCTTGTTGCTGATACAGCCTTGTCGTTGATACAGCCTTGTACCTGATACAGCCTTGTTCCTGATACAGCCTTGTCACTGATACAGCCTTGTCCTGATACAGCCTTGTACCTGATACAGCCTTGTAAATGATACAGCCTTATACCTCTTACAGCTTTGTACTGATACAGCCTTGTACCTGATACAGCCTTGTCATCTGATACAGCCTTGTACTTGATACAGCCTTGTACCTGATACAGCCTTGTACCTGATACAGCCTTATACCTGATACAGCCTTGTACTTGATACAGCCTTGTCGCTGATACAGCCTTGTACCTGATACAGCCTTGTCACTGATACAGCCTTGTCACTGATACAGCCTTGTCACTGATACAGCCTTGTCCCTGATACAGCCTTGTACCTGATACAGCCTTGTCGCTGATACAGCCTTGTCGCTGATACAGCCTTGTACCTGATACAGCCTTGTACCTGATACAGCCTTGTCACTGATACAGCCTTGTACCTGATACAGCCTTGTCACTGATACAGCCTTGTACCTGATACAGCCTTGTCACTGATACAGCCTTGTAACTGATACAGCCTTGTCGCTGATACAGCCTTGTACCTGATAGATCCTTGTACCTGATACAGCCTTGTACCTGATACAGCCTGTACCTGATACAGCCTTGTACCTGATACAGCCTTGTCACTGATACAGCCTTGTCGCTGATACAGCCTTGTCCCTGATACAGCCTTGTACCTGATACAGCCTTGTCCCGATACAGCCTTGTCACTGATACAGCCTTGTCACTGATACAGCCTTGTACCTGATACAGCCTTGTCCTGATACAGCCTGTGTACTGATACAGCCTTGTACTGATACAGCCTTGTCCTGATACAGCCTTGTCACTGATACAGCCTTGTCACTGATACAGCCTTGTCACTGATACAGCCTTGTACTGATACAGCCTTGTCTCTGATACAGCCTATACCTGATACAGCCTTGTCGCTGATACAG
Organism: Carcharodon carcharias; assembly: GCF_017639515.1. Lineage (NCBI taxonomy): Eukaryota > Metazoa > Chordata > Chondrichthyes > Lamniformes > Lamnidae > Carcharodon > Carcharodon carcharias. Next base: position 297,392 of record NW_024470889.1, read on the forward strand.
CCTTGTACCTGATACAGCCTTGTCCTGATACAGCCTTGTACCTGATACAGCCTTGTCCTGATACAGCCTTGTACCTGATACAGCCTTGTCCTGATACAGCCTTGTCCTGATACAGCCTTGTACCTGATACAGCCTTGTCGCTGATACAGCCTTGTCCTGATACAGCCTTGTACCTGATACAGCCTTGTACCTGATACAGCCTTGTCACTGATACAGCCTTGTACCTGATACAGCCTTGTACCTGATACAGCCTTGTACCTGATACAGCCTTGTACCTGATACAGCCTTGTCACTGATACAGCCTTGTACCTGATACAGCCTTGTCGCTGATACAGCCTTGTACCTGATACAGCCTTGTACCTGATACAGCCTTGTCACTGATACAGCCTTGTACCTGATACAGCCTTGTCGCTGATACAGCCTTGTACCTGATACAGCCGTTTATCTGATACAGCCTTGTCGCTGATACAGCCTTGTCATTGTTACAGCCTTGTCCATGATACAGCCTTGTCACTGATACAGCCTTGTACCTGATACAGCCTTGCACCTGATACAGCCTTGTCACTGATACAGCTTGTCGCTGATACAGCCTTGTCACTGATACAGCCTTGTACCTGATACAGCCTTGTCACTGATACAGCCTTGTCCCTGATACAGCCTTGTACCTGATACAGCCTTGTCGCTGATACAGCCTTGTACCTGATACAGCCTTGTCACTGATACAGCCTTGTACCTGATACAGCCTTGTCGCTGATACAGCCTTGTACCTGATACAGCGTTGTCCCTGATACAGCCTTGTCACTGATACAACCTTGTCCTGATACAGCCTTCTAACTGATACAGCCTTGTCCCTGATACAGCCTTGTACCTGATACTGCCCTGTAACTGATACAGCCTTGTCCCTGATACAGCCTTGTACCTGATACAGCCTTGTCGCTGATACAGCCTTGTCCCTGATACAGCCTTGTACCTGATACAGCCTTGTCACTGAAACAGCCTTGTCGTTGACACAGCCTTGTCGCTGATACAGCCTTGTTGCTGATACAGCCTTGTCACTGATACAGCCTTGTACCTGATACAGCCTTGTCACTGATACAGCCTTGTCACTGATACAGCCTTGTACCTGATACAGCCTTGTAACTGATACAGCCTTGTCACTGATACAGCCTTGTACCTGATACAGCCTTGTCACTGATACAGCCTTGTACCTGATACAGCCTTGTCACTGATACAGCCTTGTACCTGATACAGCCTTGTACCTGATACAGCCTTGTCACTGATACAGCCTTGTACCTGATACAGCCTTGTCCCTGATACAGCCTTGTACCTGATACAGCCTTGAACCTGATACAGCCTTGTCACTGATACAGCCTTGTACCTGATACAGCCTTGTCACTGATACAGCCTTGTCACTGATACAGTCTTGTCGCTGATGCTGCCTTGTCCTTGATACAGCCTTGTCACTGATACAGCCTTGTCGCTGATACAGCCTTGTCGCTGATACAGCCTTGTACCTGATACAGCCTTGTACCTGATACAGCCTTGTACCTGATACAGCCTTGTACCTGATACAGCCTTGTCCCTGATACAGCCTTTTTGCTGATACAGCCTTGTACCTGATACAGCCTTGTACCTGATACAGCCTTGTCACTGATACAGCCTTGTCGCTGATACAGCCTTGTACCTGATACAGCCTTGTCACTGTTACAGCCTTGTACCTGATACAGCCTTGTCACTGATACAGCCTTGTCACTGATACAGCCTTGTCACTGATACAGCCTTTTCGCTAATGGAGCCTTGTAGCTGATACCGCCTTGTCACTGATACAGCCTTGTACCTGGTACAGCCTTGTCACTGATACAGCCTTGTACCTGATACAGCCTTGTCGCTGATACAGCCTTGTACCTGATACAGCCTTGTACCTGATACAGCCTTGTCGCTGATACAGCCTTGTCGCTGATACAGCCTTGTCACTGATACAGCCTTCCCTGATACAGCTTGTACTGATACAGCCTTGTCACTATACAGCCTTGTCCTGATACAGCCTTGTCCTGATACAGCCTTGTCGCTGATACAGCCTTGTACCTGATACAGCCTTGTACCTGATACAGCCTTGTGGCTGATACATCCTTGTACCTCATACAGCCTTGTCACTGATACAGCCTTGTCGCTGATAGAGCCTAGTACCTGATACAGCCTTGTACCTGATACAGCCTTGTAACTGATACTGCCCTGTAACTGATACAGCCATGTCCCTGATACAGCATTGTACCTGATACAGCCTTGTCGCTGATACAGACTTATCGCTGATACAGCTTGTCGCTGATGCAGCCTTGTTCCTGATACAGCCTTGTTCCTGATACAGCCTTGTCACTGATACAGCCTTGTACCTGATACAGCCTTGTACCTGATACAGCCTTGTCACTGATACAGCCTTGTTACTGATACAGCCTTGTACCTGATACAGCCTTGTCACTGATACAGCCTTGTACCTGATACAGCCTTGTAACTGATACAGCCTTGTACCTGATACAGCCTTGTACCTGATACAGCCTTGTACCTGATACAGCCTTGTCACTGATACAGCCTTGTCACTGATACAGCCTTGTACCTGATACAGCCTTGTACCTGATACAGCCTTGTAACTGATACAGCCTTGTACCTGATACAGCCTTGTACCTGATACAGCCTTGTACCTGATACAGCCTTGTCACTGATACAGCCTTGTACCTGATACAGCCTTGTACCTGATACAGACTTGTACCTGATACAGCCTTGTCGCTGATACAGCTTTCTCGCTGATACAGCCTTGTCGCTGATACAGCCTTGTACCAGATACAGCCTTGTCACAGATACAGCTTTGTACCTGATACAGCCTTGTACCTGATACAGCCTTGTCGCTGATACAGCCTTGTCACTGATACAGCCTTGTCGCTGATACAGCCTTGTACCTGATACAGCCTTGTCCCTGATACAGCCTTGTACCTGATACAGCCTTGTCCCTGATACAGCCTTGTACCTGATACAGCCTTGTCACTGATACAGCCTTGTACCTGATACAGCCTTGTCACTGATACAGCCTTGTACCTGATACAGCCTTGTACCTGATACAGCCTTGTCACTGATACAGCCTTGTACCTGATACAGCCTTGTACCTGATACAGCCTTGTACCTGATACAGCCTTGTCACTGATACAGCCTTGTACCTGATACAGCCTTGTCACTGATACAGCCTTGTACCTGATACAGCCTTGTACCTGATACAGCCTTGTACCTGATACAGCCTTGTCACTGATACAGCCTTGTACCTGATACAGCCTTGTCGCTGATACAGCCTTGTACCTGATACAGCCTTGTCACTGATACAGCCTTGTCCCTGATACAGCCTTGTCACTGATACAGCCTTGTCCCTGATACAGCCTTGTAGCTGATACAGCCTTGTCGTTATTACAGCCTTGTCACTGATACATCCTTGTACCTGATACAGCCTTGTCACTGATACAGCCTTACCTGATACAGCCTTGTCACTGATACAGCCTTGTCACTGATACAGCCTTGTACCTGATACAGCCTTGTACCTGATACAGCCTTGTACCTGATACAGCCTTGTACCTGATACAGCCTTGTACCTGATACAGCCTTGTCCCTGATACAGCCTTGTACCTGATACAGCCTTGTACTGATACACAGCCTTGTCCTGATACAGCCTTGTCACTGATACAGCCTTGTCACTGATACAGCCTTGTACCTGATACAGCCTTGTCCTGATACAGCCTTGTACCTGATACAGCCTGTCGCTGATACAGCCTTGTCACTGATACAGCCTTGTCCTGATACAGCCTTGTACTGATACAGCCTTGTACTGATACAGCCTTGTCGCTGATACAGCCTGTCGCTGATACAGCCTTGTCACTGATACAGCCTTGTCGCTGATACAGCCTTGTCGCTGATACAGCCTTGTACCTGATACAGCCTTGTACCTGATACAGCCTTGTCACTGATACAGCCTTGTACTGATACAGCCTTGTACCTGATACAGCCTTGTACCTGATACAGCCTTGTCACTGATACAGCCTTGTACCTGATACAGCCTTGTCGCTGATACAGCCTTGTACCTGATACAGCCTGTACCTGATACAGCCTTGTACCTGATACAGCCTTGTCACTGATACAGCCTTGTACTGATACAGCCTTGTACCTGATACAGCCTTGTACCTGATACAGCCTTGTCGCTGATACAGCCTTGTCGCTGATACAGCCTTGTCGCTGATACAGCCTTGTACCTGATACAGCCTTGTCACTGATACAGCCTTGTCACTGATACAGCCTTGTCACTGATACAGCCTGTACCTGATACAGCCTTTTCACTGATACAGCCTTGTCGCTGATACAGCCTTGTTGCTGATACAGCCTTGTCACTGATACAGCCTTGTCGCTGATACAGCCTTGTACCTGATACAGCCTTGTACCTGATACAGCCTTGTCACTAATTCAGCCTTGTACCTGATACAGCCTTGTCGCTGATACAGCCTTGTCCTGATACAGCCTTGTCACTGATACAGCCTTGTACCTGATACAGCCTTGTACCTGATACAGCCTTGTCGCTGATACAGCCTTGTCGCTGATACAGCCTTGTCACTGATACAGCCTTGTCGCTGATACAGCCTTGTACCTGATACAGCCTTGTACCTGATACAGCCTTGTCACTGATACAGCCTTGTCGCTGATACAGCCTTGTACCTGATACAGCCTTGTACCAGATACAGCCTTGTACCTGATACAGCCTTGTACCTGATACAGCCTTGTACGTGATACAGCCTTGTACCTGATACAGCCTTCTACCTGATACAGCCTTGTACCTGATACAGCCTTGTCACTGATACAGCCTTGTCACTGATACAGCCTTGTACCTGATACAGCCTTGTCTCTGTTACAGCCTTGTACCTGATACAGCCTTGTACCTGATACAGCCTTGTCACTGATACAGCCTTGTCACTGATACAGCCTTGTACCTGATACAGCCTTGTACCTGATACAGCCTTGTACCTGATACAGCCTTGTCACTGATACAGCCTTGTACCTGATACAGCCTTATACCCGATACAGCCTTGTACCTGATACAGCCTTGTCACTGATACAGCCTTGTCACTGATACAGCCTTGTACCTGATACAGCCTTGTACCTGATACAGCCTTGTCGCTGATACAGCCTTGTCACTGATACAGCCTTGTACCTGATACAGCCTTGTACCTGATACAGCCTTGTCGCTGATACAGCCTTGTCGCTGATACAGCCTTATCGCTGATACAGCCTTGTACCTGATACAGCCTTGTCACTGATACAGCCTTGTCCCTGATACAGCCTTGTACCTGATACAGCCTTGTACCTGATACAGCCTTGTCACTGATACAGCCTTGTCCCTGATACAGCCTTGTCGTAGATACAGCCTTGTACCTGATACAGCCTTGTCACTGATATACAGCCTTGTACCTGATACAGCCTTGTACCTGATACAGCCTTGTCACTGATACAGCCTTGTCGCTGATACAGCCTTGTCACTGATACAGCCTTGTCCCTGATACAGCCTTGTCCCTGATACAGCCTTGTACCTGATACAGCCTTGTACCTGATACAGCCTTGTACCTGATACAGCCTTGTCGCTGATACAGCCTTGTACCTGATACAGCCTTGTCGCTGATACAGCCTTGTACCTGATACAGCCTTGTTCCTGATACAGCCTTGTCACTGATACAGCCTTGTACCTGATACAGCCTTGTACCTGATACAGCCTTGTACCTGATACAGCCTTGTCACTGATACAGCCTTGTACCTGATACAGCCTTGTCACAGATACAGCCTTGTCACTGATACAGCCTTGTACCTGATACAGCCTTGTACCTGAAACAGCCTTGTCACTGATACAGCCTTGTACCTGATACAGCCTTGTCACTGATACAGCCTTGTACCTGATACAGCCTTGTATCTGGTACAGCCTGGTCACTGATACAGCCTTGTACCTATACAGCCTTGTCCCTGATACAGCCTTGTACCTGATACAGCCTTGTCGCTGATACAGCCTTGTCGCTGATACAGCCTTGTACCTGACAAAGGCTTGTCACTGATACAGCCTTGTACCTGATACAGCCTTGTCACTGATACAGCCTTGTCACTGATACAGCCTTGTCGCTGATACAGCCTTGTACCTGATACAGCCTTGTCGCTGATACAGCCTTGTACCTGATACAGCCTTGTACCTGATACAGCCTTGTACCTGATATCACCTTGTACCTGATACAGCTTGTACCTGATACAGCCTTGTCGCTGATACAGACAGCCTGTACTGATACAGCCTTGTACCTGATACAGCCTTGTCGCTGATACAGCCTTGTCACTGATACAGCCTTGTCGCTGATGCACCCTTTGTTCTGATACAGCCTTGTCGCTGATACAGCCTTGTACCTGATACAGCCTTGTCCTGATACAGCCTTGTCACCTGATACAGCCTTGTCGCTGATACAGCCTTGTACCTGATACAGCCTTGTCACTGATACAGCCTTGTACTGATACAGCCTTGTCCTGATACAGCCTTGTCCTGATACAGCCTTGTCCTGATACTGCCTTGTCGCTGATGCAGCCTTGTACCTGATAGAGCCTTGTACCTGATACGGCCTTGTACCTGATACAGCCTTGTACCTGATACGGCCTTGTACCTGATACAGCCTTGTACCTGATATCGCCTTGTCGCTGATACAGCCTTGTACCTGATACAGCCTTGTCGCTGATACAGCCTTGTACCTGATACAGCCTTGTACCTGATACAGCCTTGTACTGATACAGCCTTGTCACTGATACAGCCTTGTCACGATACAGCCTTGTCCTGATACAGCCTTGTACCTGATAAAGCCTTGTCACTGATACAGCCTTGTCACTTATACAGCCTTTTACCTGATACAGCCTTGTACCTGATGCAGCCATGTCACTGATACAGCTTTGTCACTGATACAGCCTTGTCACTGATACAGCTTTGTACCTGATACTGCCTTGTACCTGATAAAGCCTTGTACTTGATACAGCCTTGTACCTGATACAGCCTTGTCGCTGATGCAGCCTTGTACCTGATACAGCCTTGTACTGATACAGCCTTGTCCTGATACAGCCTTGTCGCTGATACGGCCTTGTACCTGATACAGCCTTGTACCTGATACAGCCTTTTCGCTGATACAGCCTTGTACCTGATACAGCCTTGACGCTGATACAGCCTTGTCGTTGATACAGCCTTGTCACTGATACAGCCTTGTCGCTGATACAGCCTTGTACCTGATACTGCCTTGTCGCTGATACAGCCATTTCGCTGTTATAGCCTTGTACCTGATACAGCCTTGAACCTGATACAGCCTTGTGCCTGATACAGCCTTGTACCTGATACAGCCTTGTCGCTGATACAGCCTTTCCCGGATGCAGCCTTGTCACTGATACAGCCTTGTACCTGATACAGCCTTGTCCCTGATACAGCCTTGTACCTGATACAGCCTTGTCGCTGATACAGCCTTGTACCTGATACAGCCTTGTACCTGATACAGCCTTGTACCTGATACAGCCTTGTCACTGATACAGCCTTGTCACTGATACAGCCTTGTACCTGATACAGCCTTGTCACTGATACAGCCTTGTACCTGATACAGCCTTGTACCTGATACAGCCTTGTCACTGATACAGCCTTGTCACTGATACAGCCTTGTACCTGATACAGCCTTGTACCTGATACAGCCTTGTCACTGATACAGCCTTGTCGCTGATACAGCCTTGTCACTGATACAGCCTTGTACCTGATACAGCCTTGTCCCTGATACAGCCTTGTACTGATACAGCCTTGTACCTGATACAGCCTTGTCGCTGATACAGCCTTGTCGCTGATACAGCCTTGTACCTGATACAGCCTTGTACCTGATACAGCCTTGTACCTGATACAGCCCTGTACCTGATACAGCCTTGTACCTGATACAGCCTTGTCGCTGATACAGCCTTGTACCTGATACAGCCTTGTACATGATACAGCCTTGTACCTGATACAGCCTTGTCACTGATACAGCCTTGTCCCTGATAGAGCCTTGTACCTGATACATCCTTTTACCTGATACAGCCGTGTCACTGATACAGCCTTGTACCTGATACAGCCTTGTCTCTGATACAGCCTTGTACCTGATACAGCCTTGTCACTGATACAGCCTTGTCGCTGATACAGCCTTGTACCTGATACAGCCTTGTCACTGATACAGCCTTGTCCTGATACAGCCTTGTACCTGATACAGCCTTGTCCTGATACAGCCTTGTCCCTGATACAGCCTTGTCACTGATACAGCCTTGTCCCTGATACAGCCTTGTCACTGATACAGCCTTATCACTGATACAGCCTTGTACCTGATACAGCCTTGTACCTGATACAGCCTTGTACCTGATACAGCCTTGTCGCTGATACAGCCTTTTCGCTGATACAGCCTTGTCACTGATACAGCCTTGTACCTGATACAGCCTTGTTCCTGATACAGCCTTGTCACTGATACAGCCTTGTCCCTGATACAGCCTTGTCGCTGATACAGCCTTGTCGCTGATACAGCCTTGTCGCTGATACAGCCTTGTAACTGATACAGCCTTGTACCTGATACAGCCTTGTCACTGATACAGCCTTGTCACTGATACTGCCTTGTACCTGATACAGCCTTGTCGCTGATACAGCCTTGTACCTGATACAGCCTTGTCACTGATACAGCCTTGTACCTGATACAGCCCTATACCTGATACAGCCTTGTACCTGATACAGCCTTGTCACTGATACAGCCTTGTACCTGATACAGCCTTGTCACTGTGATAGCCTTGTCACTGATACAGCCTTCTCCCTGATACAGCCTTGTACCTGACACAGCCTTGTCGCTGATACAGCCTTGTACCTGATACAGCCTTGTACCTGATACAGCCTTGTACAAGATACAGCCTTGTACCTGATACCGCCTTGTACCTGATACAGCTTGTACCTGATACAGCCTTGTCACTGATACAACTTTGTACCTGATACAGCCTTGTACCTGATACAGCCTTGTCACTGATACAGCCTTGTCACTGATACAGCCTTGTACCTGATACAGCCTTGTCTCTAATATAGCCTTGTCACTGATACAGCCTCTTACCTGATACAGCCTTGTACCTGATACAGCCTTGTCCTGATACAGCCTTGTACCTGATACAGCCTTGTCGCTGATACAGCCTTGTACCTGATACAGCCTTGTCGCTGATACAGCCTTGTACCTGATACAGCCTTGTACCTGATACAGCCTTGTCCCTGATACAGCCTTGTCGCTGATACAGCCTTGTCCCTGATACAGCCTTGTCGCTGATACAGCCTTGTACCTGATACAGCCTTCTACCTGATACAGCCTTGTACCTGATACAGCCTTGTCACTGATACAGCCTTGTCGCTGATACAGCCTTGTCCCGGATACAGCCTTGCCATGATACAGCCTTGTACCTGATACAGCCTTGTACCTGATACAGCCTTGTACCTGATACAGCCTTGTCGCTGATACAGCCTTGTCGCTGATACAGCCTTGTCGCTGATACAGCCTTGTCGCTGATACAGCCTTGTCCCTGATACAGCCTTGTCACTGATACAGCCTTGTCACTGATACAGCCTTGTCGCTGATACAGCCTTGTACCTGATACAGCCTTGTCGCTGATACAGCCTTGTCGCTGATACAGCCTTGCAGCTGATACAGCCTTGTCGCTGATACAAACTTGTACATGATACAGACTTGTCCGTGATACAGCCTTGTCACTGATACAGCCTTGTCCCTGATACAGCCTTGTACCTGATACAGCCTTGTCACTGATACAGCCTTGTACCTGATACAGCCTTGTACCTGATACAGCCTTGTACCTGATACAGCCTTGTACCTGATACAGCCTTGTACCTGATACAGCCTTGTCACTGATACAGCCTTGTACCTGATACAGCCTTGTCGCTGATACAGCCTTGTCACTGATACAGCCTTGTCACTGATACAGCCTTGTACCTGATACAGCCTTGTACCTGATACAGCCTTGTCGCTGATACAGCCTTGTACCTGATACAGCCTTGTACCTGATACAGCCTTGTCCCTGATACAGCCTTGTCACTGATACAGCCTTGTCACTGATACAGCCTTGTCGCTGATACAGCCTTGTACCTGATACAGCCTTGTACCTGATACAGCCTTGTACCTGATACAGCCTTGTACCTGATACAGGCGTTTCGCTGATACAGCCTTGTCGCTGATACAGCCTTGTACCTGATACAGCCTTGTACCTGATACAGCCTTGTCGCTGATACAGCCTTGTACCTGATACAGACTTTTACCTGATACAGCCTGGTCACTGATACAGCCTTGTACCTGATACAGCCTTGTACCTGATACAGCCTTGTCGCTGATACAGCCTTGTTGCGGCTACAGCCTTGTACTGGATACAGCCTTGTTGCTGATACAGCCTTGTCGCTGATACAGCCTTGTACCTGATACAGCCTTGTCACTGATACAGCCTTGTCGCTATTACAGCCTTGTCCCTGATACAGCCTTGTCGCTGATACATCCTTGTACCTGATACAGCCTTGTACCTGATACAGCCTTGTCACTGATACAGCCTTGTCGCTGATACAGCCTTGTACGTGATAGAGCCTTTTAACTGATACAGCCTTGTCCCTGATACAGCCTTGTACCTGATACAGCCTTGTACCTGATACAGCCTTGTACCTGATACAGCCTTGTCACTGATACAGCCTTGTACCTGATACAGCCTTGTCACTGATACAGCCTTGTCACTGATACAGCCTTGTACCTGATACAGCCTTGTCACTGATACAGCCTTGTACCTGATACAGCCTTGTACCTGATACAGCCTTGTCCCTGATACAGCCTTGTCACTGATACAGCCTTGTACCTGATACAGCCTTGTCACTGATACAGCATTGACGCTGATACAGCCTTGTACCTGATACAGCCTTGTCACTGATACAGCCTTGTACCTGATACAGCCTTGTCACTGAACAGCCTTGTCCCTGATACAGCCTTGTACCTGATACAACGTTGTTCCTGATACAGCCTTGTCACTGATACAGCCTTGTCCTGATACAGCCTTGTCTCTGATAAAGCCTTGTACTGATACAGCCTTGTCCCGGATACAGCCTTGTACCTGATAAAGCCTTGTTCCTGATACAGCCTTGTACCTGATACAGCCTTGTCGCTGATACAGCCTTCTATCTGATACAGCCTTGTCCTGATACAGCCTTGTCGCTGATACAGCCTTGTACCTGATACAGCCTTGTCGCTGATACAGCCTTGTCACTGATACAGCCTTGTACCTGATACAGCCTTGTCGCTGATACAGCCTTGTCACTGATACAGCCTTGTCGCTGATACAGCCTTGTACCTGATACAGCCTTGTACCTGATACAGCCTTGTACCTGATACAGCCTTGTCACTGATACAGCCTTGTACCTGATACAGCCTTGTACCTGATACAGCCTTGTCCCTGATACAGCCTTGTACCTGATACAGCCTTGTACCTGATACAGCCTAGTAACTGATACAGCCTAGTAACTGATACAGCCTTGACCTGATACAGCCTTGTACCTGATACAGCCTTGTACCTGATACAGCCTTGTACCTGATACAGCCTTGTACCTGATACAGCCTTGTCGCTGATACAGCCTTGTACCTGATACAGCCTTGTACCTGATACAGCCTTGTCACTGATACAGCCTTGTCACTGATACAGCCTTGTTCCTGATACAGCCTTGTCGCTGATACAGCCTTGTCACTGATACAGCCTTGTCCCTGATACAGCCTTGTACCTGATACAGCCTTGTACCAGATACAGCCTTGTACCTGATACAGCCTTGTCGCTGATACAGCCTTGTACCTGATACAGCCTTGTCGTGATACAGCCTGTACCTGATACAGCCTTGTACTGATACAGCCTTGTCGCTGATACAGCCTTGTCGCTGATACAGCCTTGTCCTGATACAGCCGTCACTGATACAGCCCTGTAACTGATACAGTACCTTTGTACCTGATAAAGCCTTGTACATGATACATCCTTGTACCTGATATGGCCTTGTCGCTGATACAGACATGTCTCTGATACAGCCTTGTCGCTGATGCAGCCTTGTACCTGATACAGCCTTGTACCTGATACAGCCTTGTACCTGATACAGCCTTGTACCTGATACAGCCTTGTCGCTGATACAGCCTTGTCCCTGATACACCGCTGATACAGCCTTGTACCTGATACAGCCTTGTCACTGATACAGCCTTGTACCTGATACAGCCTTGTCACTGATACAGCCTTGTCACTGATACAGCCTTGTCGCTGATACAGCCTTGTACCTGATACAACCTTGTGGACGGAGGCAGCCTTGTAGCTGATACAGCTTTGTCGCTGATACAGCCTTGTACGTGACACAGTCTTGTACCTTATACAGCCTTGTACCTGATACAGCCTTGTCCCTGATACAGCCTTGTACCTGATACAGCCTTGTACCTGATACAGCCTTGTACCTGATACAGCCTTGTACCTGATACAGCCTTGTACCTGATACAGCCTTGTACCTGATACAGCCTTGTCACTGATACAGCCTTGTACCTGATACAGCCTTGTCGCTGATACAGCCTTGTACCTGATACAGCCTTGTACTTGAAACAGCCTTGTACCTGATACAGCCTTGTACCTGATACAGCCTTGTACCTGATACGGCCTTGTCGCTGATACAGCTTTGTACCTGATACAGCCTTTTACTGATACAGCCTTGTCACTGATACAGCCTTGTCACTGATACAGCCTTGTACCTGATACAGCCTTGTACCCTGATACAGCCTTGTCACTGATACAGCCTTGTACCTGATACAGCCTTGTACCTGATACAGCCTTGTACCTGATACAGCCTTGTACCTGATACAGCCTTGTCGCTGATACAGCCTTGTACCTGATACAGCCTTGTCGCTGATACAGCCTTGTACCTGATACAGCCTTGTACCTGATACAGCCTTGTACCTGATACAGCCTTGTACCTGATACAGCCTTGTACTTGATGCAGCCTTGTACCTGATGCAGCCTTCACTATGATACAGCCTTGAACCTGATACAGCCTTGTCGCTGATACAGCCTTGTACCTGATACAGCCTTGTCGCTGATACAGCCTTGTCGCTGATACAGCCTTGTCACTGATACAGCCTTGTACCTGATACAGCCTTGTACCTGATACAGCCTTGTACCTGATACAGCCTTGTACCTGATACAGCCTTGTCACTGATACAGCCTTGTACCTGATACAGCCTTGTCACTGATACAGCGTTGTCACTGATACAGCCTTGTACCTGATACAGCTTTGTCGCTGATACAGCCTTGTACCTGATACAGCCTTGTACATGACACAGCCTTGTACCTGATACAGCCTTGTCCCTGATACAGCCTTGTCACTGATACAGCCCTGTACCTGATACAGCCTTGTCACTGATACAGCCTTGTACCTGATACAGCCTTGTCACTGATACAGCCTTGTACCTGATACAGCCTTGTACCTGATACAGCCTTGTCGCTGATACAGCCTTGTCGCTGATACAGCCTTGTCACTGATACAGCCTTGTCACTGATACAGCCTTGTCACTGATACAGCCTTGTAGATACAGCCTTGTACCTGATACAGCCTTGTACCTGATACAGCCTTGTCCTGATACAGCCTTCACTGATACAGCCTTGTACCTGATACAGCCTTGTACCTGATACAGCCTTGTCCTGATACACAGCTTTGTACCTGATACAGCCTTGTCGCTGATACAGCCTTGTCACTGATACAGCCTTGTCACTGATACAGCCTTGTACCTGACACTGCCTTGTACCTGACAGAGCCTTGTCCCTGACACAGCCTTGTACCTTTTACAGCCTTGTCGCTGAGATAGCCTGTCGCTGATACAGCCTTGTCCCGGTTACAGCCTTGTCATGATACAGCCTTGTCACTGATGCAGCCTTGTCGCTGATATAGCTTTGTCGCTGATACAGCCTTGTCACTGATACAGCCCTTGTACCTGATACAGCCTTGTACCTGATACAGCCTTGTCCCTGATACAGCCTTGTCACTGATACAGCCTTGTACCTGATACAGCCTTGTACCTGATACAGCCTTGTACCTGATACAGCCTTGTGCCTGATACAGCCTTGTACCTGATACAGCCTTGTCACTGATACAGCCTTGTCACTGATACAGCCTTGTACCTGATACAGCCTTGTACCTGATACAGCCTTGTACCTGATACACAGCCTTGTACCTGATACAGCCTTGCACCTGATACAGCCTTGTACCTGATACAGCCTTGTACCTGATACAGCCTTGTACCTGATACAGCCTTGTACCTGATACAGCCTTGTCCCTGATACAGCCTTGTACCTGATACAGCCTTGTACCTGATACAGCCTTGTCACTGATACAGCCTTGTCACTGATACAGCCTTGTACCTGATACAGCCTTGTCGCTGATACAGCCTTCACTGATACAGCCTTGTCACTGATACAACCTGGTACCTGATGCAGCCTTGTCACTGATACAGCCTTGTACCTGATACAGCCTGTCCTGATACAGCCTTGTACCTGGTACAGACTTGTCCTTGATACAGCCTTGTACCTGATACAGCCTTGTCCCTGATACAGCCTTGTACCTGATACAGCCTTGTACCTGATACAGCCTTGTACCTGATACAGCCTTGTACCTGATACAGCCTTGTCACTGGTAAAGCCTTGTACTTGATACAGCCTTGTCACTGATACAGCCTTGTCACTGATACAGCCTTGTCGCTGATACAGCCTTGTACCTGATACAGCCTTGTACCTGATACAGCCTTGTCACTGATACAGCTTGTCACTGATACAGCCTTGTACTGATACAGCCTTGTCGCTGATACAGCCTTGTACCGATACACTGCCCTTGACCTGATACAGCCTTGTCACTGATACAGCCTTGTCGCTGATACAGCCTTGTACCTGATACAGCCTTGTCCTGATACAGCCTTGTCCTGATACAGCCTTGTCACTGATACAGCCTTGTCCTGACACAGCCTTGTACCTGATACAGACTTTTCACTTATACAGCCTTGTACTTGATACAGCTTTGTACCTGATACAGCCTGTCACTGATACAGCCTTGTACCTGATACAGCCTTGTACCTGATACAGCCTTGTACCTGATACAGCCTTGTACCTGATACAGCCTTGTCGCTGATACAGCCTTGTACCTGATACAGCCTTGTCACTGATACAGCCTTGTCACTTATTCAGCCTTGTACCTGATACAGCCTTGTACCTGATACAGCCTTGTCGCTGATACAGCCTTGTACCTGATACAGCCTTGTCACTGATACAGCCTTGTCACTGATACAGCCTTGTCACTGATACAGCCTTGTACCTGATACAGCCTTGTACCTGATACAGCCTTGTCACTGATACAGCCTTGTACCTGATACAGCCTTGTCACTGATACAGCCTTGTACCTGATACAGCCTTGTACCTGATACAGCCTTGTCCCTGATACAGCCTTGTCACTGATACAGCCTTGTCACTGATACAGCCTTGTACCTGATACAGCCTTGTACCTGATACAGCCTTGTCGCTGATACAGCCTTGTCGCTGATACAGCCTTGTACCTGATACAGCCTTGTCGCTGATACAGCCTTGTACCTGATACAGCCTTGTCACTGATACAGCCTTGTCTTGATACAGCCTGGTCGCTGATACAGCCCTTGTCACTGATACAGCCTTGTACCTGATACAGCCTTGTACCTGATACAGCCTTGTACCTGATACAGCCTTGTACCTGATACAGCCTTATGCATGATACAGCCTTGTACCTGATACAGCCTTGTACCTGATACAGCCTTGTCACTGATACAGCCTTGTACCTGATACAGCCTTGTACCTGATACAGCCTTGTACCTGATACAGCCTTGTCACTGATACAGCCTTGTACCTGATACAGCCTTGTCACTGATACAGCCTTGTCACTGATACAGCCTTGTACCTGATACAGCCTTGTCACTGATACAGCCTTGTACCTGATACAGCCTTGTACCTGATACAGCCTTGTACCTGATACAGCCTTGTACCTGATACAGCCTTGTCCTGATACAGCCTTGTCGCTGATACAGCCTTGTCCTGATACAGCCTTGTCACTGATACAGCCTTGTACCTGATACAGCCTTGTACCTGATACAGCCCTGTACCTGATACAGCCTTGTACCTGATACAGCCTTGTCGCTGATGCACCCTTTGTTCTGATACAGCCTTGTCACTGATACAGCCTTGTACCTGATACAGCCTTGTCACTGATACAGCCTTGTACCTGATACAGCCTTGTACCTGATACAGCCTTGTCGCTGATACAGCCTTGTACCTGATACAGCCTTGTCGCTGATACAGCCTTGTCGCTGATACAGCCTTGTCACTGATACAGCCTTTTCCGTGATACAGCCTTGTCCCTGATACAGCCTTGTCACTGATACAGCCTTGTCACTGATACAGCCTTGTCGCTGATACAGCCTTGTCGCTGATACAGCCTTGTCGCTGATACAGCCTTGTACCTGATACAGCCTTGTCGCTGATACAGCCTTGTACCTGATACAGCCTTGTACCTGATACAGCCTTGTCACTGATACAGCCTTGTACCTGATACAGCCTTGTCACTGATACAGCCTTGTCCCTGATACAGCCTTGTACCTGATACAGCCTTGTACCTGATAAGCCTTGTACATGATACAGCCCTGTACCTGATACTGCCCTGTAAATGATACAGCCATGTCCCTGATACAGCCTTGTACCTGATACAGCCTTGTACTGATACAGCTGTGTCCATGATGCAGCCTTTTACCTGATACAGCCTTGTCGCTGATACAGCCTTGTACCTGATACAGCCTTGTCACTGATACAGCCTTGTCGCTGATACAGCCTTGTCACTGATACAGCCTTGTCCCTGATACAGCCTTGTACCTGATACAGCCTTGTCGCTGATACAGCCTTGTCGCTGATACAGCCTTGTACCTGATACAGCCTTGTCACTGATACAGCCTTGTACCTGATACAGCCTTGTACTGATACAGCCTTGTAACTGATACAGCCTCGTAACTGATGCAGCCTTGTACTACACAGCCTTGTCCCTGATACAGCCTTGTCGCTGATACAGCCTTGTCGCTGATACAGCCTTGTACCTGATACAGCCTTGTACCTGATACAGCCTTGTACCTGATACAGCCTTGTACCTGATACAGCCTTGCACCTGATACAGCCTTGTACCTGATACAGCCTTGTACCTGATACAGCCTTGTCCCTGATACAGCCTTGTACCTGATACAGCCTTGTACCTGATACAGCCTTGTCACTGATACAGCCTTGTCACTGATACAGCCTTGTACCTGATACAGCCTTGTCACTGATACAGCCTTGTCCCGGATACAGCCTTGTCATGATACAGCCTTGTACCTGATACAGCCTTTTTTTTTGATACAGCCTTGTCACTGATACAGCCTTGTCACTGATACAGCCTTGTACCTGATACAGCCTTGTCACTGATACAGCCTTGTCACTGATACAGCCTTTTTTACTGATACAGCCTTGTCACTGATACAGCCTTGTACCTGATACAGCCTTGTACCTGATACAGCCTTGTCGCTGATACAGCCTTGTACCTGATACAGCCTTGTCACTGATACAGCCTTGTCGCTGATACAGCCTTGTCCCTGATACAGCCTTGTCACTGATACAGCCTTCACTTATACAGCTTGTACCTGATACAGCCCATGTGATACAGCCTTGTCCCTGATACAGCCTTGTCGCCGCTACAGTCTTGTCGCCGATACAGCCTTGTTCCTGATACAGCCTTGTCCCTGATACAGCCTTGTACTGATACAGCCTTGTCCTGATACCTTGTCCCTGATACAGCCTTGTCGCTGATACAGCCTTGTACCTGTTATGGCCTTGTCACTGATACAGCTTGTCGCTGATACAGCCTTGTACCTGATACAGCCTTGTCGCTGATACAGCCTTGTCGCTGATACAGCCTTGTACCTGATACAGCCTTGTACCTGATACAGCCTTGTCACTGATACAGCCTTGTACCTGATACAGCCTTGTACCTGATACAGCCTTGTACCTGATACAGCCTTGTACCTGATACAGCCTTGTCACTGATACAGCCTTGTCACTGATACAGCCTTGTACCTGATACAGCCTTGTCACTGATACAGCCTTGTACCTGATACAGCCTTGTCACTGATACAGCCTTGTACCTGATACAGCCTTGTCACTGATACAGCCTTGTACCTGATACAGCCTTGTCGCTGATACAGCCTTGTACTGATACAGCCTTGTACCTGATACAGCCTTGTACCTGATACAGCCTTGTACCTGATACAGCCTGCTCACTGATACAGCCTTGTCACTGATACAGCCTTGTACCTGATACAGCCTTGTACCTGATACAGCCTTGTCGCTGATACAGCCTTGTCGCTGATACAGCCTTGTCACTGATACAGCCTTGTACTTGATACAGCTTTGTACCTGATACAGCCTGTCACTGATACAGCCTTGTCACTGATAAAGCCTTGTACCTGATACTGCCTTCTATCTGATACAGCCTTGTCCCTCATACAGCCTTGTACCTGATACAGCGTTGTCCCTGATACAGCCTTGTCACTGATACAGCCTTGTCCTGATACAGCCTTGTAACTGATACAGACTTGTCGCTGATACAGCCTTGTCGCTGATGCAGCCTTGTCGCTGATACAGCCTTGTTCCTGAAACAGCCTTGTTCCTGATACAGCCTTGTCACTGATACAGCTTTGTACTGATACAGCCTTGTACCTGATACAGCCTTGTACTGATACAGCCTTGTCACTGATACAGCCTTGTACCTGATACAGCCTTGTACCTGATACAGCCTTGTACCTGATACAGCCTTGTCACTGATACAGCCTTGTACCTGATACAGCCTTGTCACTGATACAGCCTTGTCACTGATACAGCCTTGTAACTGATACAGCCTTGTAACTGATACAGCCTTGTCACTGATACAGCCTTGTACGTGATACAGCTTTTTCACTGATACAGCCTTGTACCTGATACAGCCTTGTCACTGATACAGCCTTGTCGCTGATACAGCCTTGTCACTGATACAGCCTTGTACCTGATACAGCCTTGTACCTGATACAGCCTTGTACCTGATACAGCCTTGTCACTGATACAGCCTTGTACCTGATACAGCCTTTCACTGATACAGCCTTGTACCTGATACAGCCTTGTACCTGATACAGCCTTGTACCTGCTACAGCCTTGTACCTGATACAGCCTTGTCACTGATACAGCCTTGTCACTGATACAGCCTTGTACCTGATACAGCCTTGTACCTGATACAGCCTTGTACCTGATACAGCCTTGTCACTGCTACAGCCTTGTAGCTGATACAGCCTTGTACCTGATACAGCCTTGTACCTGATACAGCCTTGTACCTGATACAGCCTTGTCCCTGATACAGCCTTGTACCTGATACAGCCTTGTACCTGATACAGCCTTGTACTGATACAGCCTTGTCCCTGATACAGCCTTGTCCCTGATACAGCCTTGTCACTGTTACAGCCTTGTCACTGATACAGCCTTGTCACTGATACAGCCTTTTCGCTTATACAGCCTTGTCGCTGATACAGCCTTGTCACTGATACAGCCTTGTCACTGATACAGCCTTGTACCTGATACAGCTTTGTCACTGATACAGCCTTGTACCTGATACAGCCTTGTCGCTGATACAGCCTTGTCACTGATACAGCCTTGTACTGATACAGCCTTGTACCACCTGATACAGCCTTGTCATGATACACCCTTGCACCTGATACAGCCTTGTTCCTGATACAGCCTTGTACCTGATACAGCCTTGTCACGGATTCAGCCTTGTACCTGATACAGCCTTGTCCCGGATACAGCCTTGTCCCGGATACAGCCTTGTCATGATACAGCCTTGTCACTTATTCAGCCTTGTACCTGATACAGAATTGTCACTGATACAGCCTTGTCGCTGATACAGCCTTGTACCAGATACAGCCTTGTCACTGATACAGCCTTGTACCTGATACAGCCTTGTACCTGATACAGCCTTGTCCCTGATACAGCCTTGTCACTGATACAGCCTTGTCGCTGATACAGCCTTGTCGCTATTACAGCCTTGTCCCTGATACAGCCTTGTCACTGACACATCCTTGTACCTTATACAGCCTTGTCATTGATACAGCCTTGTCGCTGATACAGCCTTGTCGCTGATACAGCCAGTTATCTGATACAGCCTTGTCACTGATACAGCCTTGTCACTGATACAGCCTTGTACCTGATACAGCCTTGTACCTGATACAGCCTTGTACCTGATACAGCCTTGTACCTGATACAGCCTTGTCACTGATACAGCCTGTCATGTTTTCCTGATAAGCCTTGTACCTGATACAGCCTTGTCACTGATACAGCCTTGTACCTGATACAGCCTTGTCGCTGATACAGCCTTGTACCTGATACAGCCTTGTCACTGATACAGCCTTGTACCTGATACAGCCTTGTCGCTGATACAGCCTTGTACCTTATACAGCCTTGTACCTGATACAGCCTTGTACTGATACAGCCTTGTACCTGATACAGCCTTGTCGCTGATACAGCCTTGTACCTGATACAGCCTTGTCCCTGATACAGCCTTGTCACTGATACAGCCTTGTACCTGATACCGCCTTGTACCTGATACAGGCTTGTCGCTGATACAGCCTTGTCGCTGATACAGCCTTGTCGCTGATACAGCCTTGTACCTGATACCGCCTTGTACCTGATACAGCCTTGTACCTGATACAGCCTTGTCACTGATACAGCCTTGTACCTGATACAGCCTTGTCACTGATACAGCCTTGTAACGGATACAGCCTTGTCACTGATACAGCCTTGTACCTGATACAGCCTTGTCACGGATACAGCCTTGTACCTGATACAGCCTTGTCACTGATACAGCCTTGTACCTGATACAGCCTTGTACCTGATACAGCCTTGTCGCTGATACAGCCTTGTACCTGATACAGCCTTGTACCTGATACAGCCTTGTCACTGATACAGCCTTGTACCTGATACAGCCTTGTACCTGATACAGCCTTGTACCTGATACAGCCTTGTACCTGATACAGCCTTGTCACTGATACAGCCTTGTCGCTGATACAGCCTTGTACCTGATACAGCCTTGTCACTGATACAGCCTTGTACCTGATACAGCCTTGTACCTGATACAGCCTTGTACCTGATACAGCCTTGTACGTGATACAGCCTTGTACCTGATACAGCCTTGTCACTGATACAGCCTTGTACCTGGCACAGCCTTGTACCTGATACAGCCTTGTACCTGATACAGCCTTGTACCTGATACAGCCTTGTCCCTGATACAGCCTTGTCACTGATACAGCCTTGTACCTGATACAGCCTTGTACCTGATACAAGCCTTGTACCTGATACAGCCTTGTACCTGATACAGCCTTGTCGCTGATACAGCCTTGTACCTGATACAGCCTTGTACCTGATACAGCCTTGTCCCTGATACAGCCTTGTACGATACAGCCTTGTACATGATACAGCCTTGTACCTGATACAGCCTTGTACCTGAAACAGCCTTGTCACTGATACAGCCTTGTACCTGATACACTGTTGTCACTGATACAGCCTTGTAACTGACACAGCATTGTACCTAATACAGCCTTGTACCCCCCTTGTACCTGATACAGCCTTGTCCTGATACAGCCTTGTCGCTGATACAGCCTTGTACCTGATACAGCCTTGTCACTGATACAGCCTTGTACCTGATACAGCCTTGTACCTGATACAGCCTTGTCTCTGATACAGCCTTGTCTCTGATACAGCCATGACGCTGATACAGCATTTTATCTGATACAGCCTTGTACCTGATAAAGCTTTGTACCTGATACAGCCTTGTCACTGATACAGCCTTGACCCTGATACAGCCTTGTCACTGATACAGCCTTGTCACTGATACAGCCTTGTCTCTGATACAGCCTTATACCTGATACAGCCTTGTCACTGATACAGCCTTGTACTTGATACAGCCTTGTCGCTGATACAGCCTTGTACCTGATACAGCCTTGTCACTGATACAGCCTTGTCGCTGATACAGCCTTGTCACTGATACAGCCTTGTACCTGATACAGCCTTGTCGCTGATACAGCCTTGTCGCTGATACAGCCTTGTCACTGATACAGCCTTGTACCTGATACAGCCTTGTCACTGATACAGCCTTGTACCTGATACAGCCTTGTAGCTGATACAGCCTTGTGACTGATACAGCCTTGTACCTGATACAGCCTTGTCACTGATACAGCCTTGTCACTGATACAGCCTTGTCGCTGATACAGCCTTGTACCTGATACAGCCTTGTCACTGATACAGCCTTGTCGCTGATACAGACTTCTCCCTGATACAGCCTTGTACCTGATACAGCCTTGTACCTGATACAGCCTTGTACCTGATACAGCCTTGTCGCTGATACAGCCTTGTACCTGATACTGCGTTATCCCTGATACAGCCTTGTACCTGATACAGCCTTGTAACTGATACAGCCTTGTCACTGATACAGCCTTGTACCTGATACAGCCTTGTACCTGATACAGCCTTGTCACTGATACAGCCTTGTCACTGATACAGCCTTGTACCTGATACAGCCTTGTCGCTGATACAGCCTTGTCACTGATACAACCTTCTACCTGATACAGCCTTGTACCTGATACAGCCTTGTACCTCATACGGCCTTGTACCTGATACAGCCTTGTAGCTGATACCGCCTTGTCACTGATACAGCCTTGTACCTGGTACAGCCTTGTACCTGATACAGGTTTGTCGCTGATACAGCCTTGTACCTGATACAGCCTTGTCACTGATACAGCCTTGTACCTGATACAGCCTTGTACCTGATACAGCCTTGTACCTGATACAGCCTTGTACCTGATACAGCCTTGTCACTGATACAGCCTTGTCCCTGATACAGCCTTGTCCCTGATGCAGCCTTGTGACTTATACAGCCTTGTACCTGATACAGCCTTGTACCTATTATGGCCTTGTCGCTGATACAGCCTTGTCGCTGATACAGCCTTGTACCTGATACAGCCTTGTACCTGATACAGCCTTGTACCTGATACAGCCTTGTACCTGATACAGCCTTGTACCTGATACAGCCCTGATCCTGATACAGCCTTGTACCTGATACAGCCTTGTACCTGATACAGCCTTGTCACTGATACAGCCTTGTACCTGATACAGCCTTGTACCTGATACAGCCTTGTCACTGATACAGCCTTGTACCTGATACAGCCTTGTACCTGATACAGCCTTGTACCTGATACAGCTTGTACCGACACATACAGCCTTGTCACTGATACAGCCTTGTCTCTGATACAGCCTTGTCGCAGATACATCCTTGTACCAGATACAGCCTTGTCACTGATACAACTTTGTACCTGATACAGCCTTGTCACTGATCCTGCCTTGTACCTGATACAGCCTTGTCACTGATACAGCCTTGTTACTGATACAGCCTTGTCGCTGATACAGCCTTGTACCTGATACAGCCTTGTACCTGATACAGCCTTGTACCTGATACAGCCTTGTCACTGATACAGCCTTGTCACTGATACAGCCTTGTACCTGATACAGCCTTGTACCTGATACAGCCTTGTTCTTGATGCAGCCTTGTCATGATACAGCCTTGTCGCTGATACAGCCTTGTACCTGATACAGAATTGTCACTGATCCAGCCTTGTCACTGATACAGCCTTGTCACTGATACAGCCTTGTACCCTGATACAGCCTTGTACCTGATACAGCCTTGTACCTGATACAGCCTTGTCCCTGATACAGCCTTGTCACTGATACAGCCTTGTACCTGTTATGGCCTTGTCTCTGATACAGCCTTGTCGCTGATACAGCCTTGTCGCTGATACAGCCTTGTACCTGATACAGCCTTGTCGCTGATACAGCCTTGTACCTGATACAGCCTTGTCACTGATACAGCCTTGTCGCTGATACAGCCTTATCACTGATACAGCCTTGTCGCTGATACAGCCTTGTCCCTGATACAGCCTTGTCACTGATACAGCCTTGTCCTGATACAGCCTTGTAACTGATACAGCCTTGTCCCTGATAAAGCCTGGTACCAGATACATCCTTTTACCTGATACAGCCTGTACCTGATACAGCCTTGTCACTGATACATCACTGTAACTGATACAGCCTTGTACCTGATACAGCCTTGTCCCTGATACAGCCTTGTACCTGATACAGCCTTGTCGCTGATACAGCCTTGTACCTGATACAGCCTTGTACCTGATACAGCCTTGTACCTGATACAGCCTTGTCGCTGATACAGCCTTGTACTGATACAGCCTTGTACCTGATACAGCCTTGTCACTGATACAGCCTTGTACCTGATACAGCCTTGTACCTGATACAGCCTTGTCGCTGATACAGCCTTGTACCTGATACAGCCTTGTACCTGATACAGCCTTGTCTCTGATACAGCCTTGTCGCTGATACAGCCTTGTCACTGATACAGCCTTGTCGCTGATACAGCCTTGTCACTGATACAGCCTTGTAGCTGATATAGCCTTGACTGATACAGCCTTGTCGCTGATACAGCCTTGTACCTGATACAGCCTTGTCACTGATACAGCCCTGTACCTGATACAGCCTTGTACCTGATACAGCATTGTCGCTGATACAGCCTTGTACCTGATACAGCCTTGTACCTGATACAGCCTTGTCGCAGATACAGCCTTGTACCTGATACAGCCTTGTCACTGGTACAGCCTTGTTCCTGATACAGCCTTTTCACTGATACATCCTTGTACGTGATACAGCCTTGTACCTGATACAGCCTTGTCGCTGATACAGCCTTGTCATTGTTACAGCCTTGACCATGATACAGCCTTGTCGCTGATACAGCCTTGTCCTGATACAGCCTTGTACCTGATACAGCCTTGTCACTGATACAGCCTTGTCGCTGATACAGCCTTGTACCTGATACAGCATTGTACCTGATACAGCCTTGTCACTGATACAGCCTTGTACCTGATACAGCCTTGTCGCTGATACAGCCTTGTACCTGATACAGCCTTGTACCTGATACAGCCTTGTACCTGATACAGCCTTGTCGCTGATACAGCCTTGTCCCTGATACAGCCTTGTACCTGATACAGCCTTGTCACTGATACAGCCTTGTACCTGATACAGCCTTGTACCTGATACAGCCTTGTCGCTGATACAGCCTTGTACCTGATACAGCCTTGTCGCTGATACAGCCTTGTCGCTGATACAGCCTTGTACCTGATACAGCCTTGTCACTGATACAGCCTTGTCGCTGATACAGCCTTGTACCTGATACAGCCTTGCACCTGATACAGCCTTGTCACTGATACAGCCTTGTCACTGATACAGCCTTGTCACTGATACAGCCTTGTACCTGATACAGCCTTGTACCTGATACAGCCTTGTCACTGATACAGCCTTGTCGCTGATACAGCCTTGTACCTGATACAGCCTTGTCACTGATACAGCCTTGTCACTGATACAGCCTTGTACCTGATACAGCCTTGTCACTGATACAGCCTTGTACCTGATACAGCCTTGTACCTGATACAGCCTTGTACCTGATACAGCCTTGTACCTGATACAGCCTTGTACCTGATACAGCCTTGACGCTGATACAGCCTAGTTACTGATACAGCCTTGTACCTGATACAGCCTTGTCCTGATACAGCCTTGTTACTGATACAGCCTTGTCACTGATACAGCCTTGTCACTGATACAGCCTTGTCACTGATACAGCCTTGTACCTGATACAGCCTTGTCGCTGATACAGCCTTGTACCTGATACAGCCTTGTCACTGATACAGCCTTGTACCTGATACAGCCTTGTACCTGATACAGCCTTGTCACTGATACAGCCTTGTCGCTGATACAGCCTTGTCGCTGATACAGCCTTGTACCTGATACAGCCTTGTCACTGATACAGCCTTGTACCTGATACAGCCTTGTCGCTGATACAGCCTTGTTCCTGATACAGCCTTGTCACTGATACAGCCTTGTCACTGATACAGCCTTGTCCCTGATACAGCCTTGACACTGATACAGCCTTGTCCTGATACAGTCTTGTCACTGATACAGTCTTGTCGCTGATAAGCCTTGTACCTGATACAGCTTGTACCTGTAACACACAGCCTTGTTCTGATACAGCCTTGTAACTGATACAGCCTTGTCGCTGATGCAGACTTCTCGCTGATACAGCCTTGTCACTGATACAGCCTTGTAACTGATACAGCCTTGTCGCTGATACAGCCTTGTCACTGATACAGCCTTGTTCCAGATACAGCCTTGTCACTGATACAGCCTTGTCGCTGATACAGCCTTGTCGCTGATACAGATAGTCGCTGATACAGCCTTGTCGCTGATACAGCCTTGTACCTGATACAGCCTTGTCGCTGATACAGCCTTGTCCTTGATACAGCCTTGTCACTGATACAGCCTTGTCACTGATACAGCCTTGTAACTGATACAGCCTTGTCCCAATTACAGCCTTGTCACTGATACAGCCTTGTCGCTGATACAGCCTTGTATCTGATACAGCATTGTACCTGATACAGCCTTGTACCTGATACAGCCTTGTACCTGATACAGCCTTGTCGCTGATACAGCCTTGTACCTGATACAGCCTTGTACCTGATACAGCCTTGTACCTGATACAGCCTTGTCACTGATACAGCCTTGTCACTGATACAGCCTTGTACCTGATACAGCCTTGTACCTGATACAGCCTTGTACCTGATACAGCCTTGTACCTGATACAGCCTTGTTACTGATACAGCCTTGTACCTGTTACAGCCTTGTACCTGATACACCCTTGTACCTGATACAGCCTTGTCGCTGATACAGCCTTGTACCTGATACAGCCTTGTACGTGATACAGCCTTGTCACTGATACAGCCTTGTCACTGATACAGCCTTGTACCTGATACAGCCTTGTACCTGATACAGCCTTGTCGCTGAAACAGCCTTGTCGCTGATACAGCCTTGTCCCTGATACAGCCTTGTCACTGATACAGCCTTGTCACTGATACAGCCTTGTCACTGATACAGCCTTGTACCTGATACAGCCTTGTCGCTGATACAGCCTTGTACCTGATACAGCCTTGTCACTGATACAGCCTTGTCGCTGACACAGCCTTGTCGCTGATACAGCCTTGTCACTGATACAGCCTTGTCCCTGATACAGCCTTGTACCTGATACAGCCTTGTCGCTGATACAGCCGTTGCCCTGATACAGCCTTGTACCTGATACAGCCTTGTCGTTGATACAGCCTTGTACCTGATACAGCCTTGTCCTGATACAGCCTTGTCGCTGATACAGCCTTGTCCTGATACAGCCTTGTACCTGATACAGCCTTGTATTGATACAGCCTTGTCACTGATACAGCCTTGTCACTGTTACAGCCTTGTCGCTGATGCAGCCTTGTTACTGATACAGCCTTGTTACTGATACAGCCTTGTCACTGATACAGCCTTGTACCTGATACAGCCTTGTACCTGATACAGCCTTGTCACTGATACAGCCTTGTACCTGATACAGCCTTGTCACTGATACAGCCTTGTACATGATACAGCCTTGTACCTGATACAGCCTTGTAATTGATACAGCCTTGTCCTGCTCCAGTATACAGCCTTGTACTGATACAGTCTTGTCGCTGATACAGCCTTGTACTGATACAGCCTTGTCACTGATACAGCCTTGTCCTGATACAGCCTTGTCAACTGATACAGCCTTGTCCTGATACAGCCTGTATCCTGATACAGCCTTGTACCTGATACAGCCTTGTCACTGATACAGCCTTGTACCTGATACAGCCTTGTACCTGATACAGCCTTGTCGCTGATACAGCCTTGTCGCTGATACAGCCTTGTCCTGGATGCAGCCTTGACATGATACAGCCTTGTACCTGATACAGCCTTGTACCTGATACAGCCTTGTACCTGATACAGCCTTGTCCCTGATACAGCCTTGTCCCTGATACAGCCTTGTCATGATACAGCCTTGTACCTGATACAGCCTTGTACCTGATACAGCCCTGTACCTGATACAGCCTTGTCACTGATACAGCCTTGTACCTGATACAGCCTTGTCCCTGATACAGCCTTGTACCTGATACAGCCTTGTACCTGATACAGCCTTGTACCTGATACAGCCTTGTAACTGATACAGCCTTGTCGCTGATACAGCCTTGTACCTGATACAGCCTTGTCACTGATACAGCCTTGTCCCTGATACAGCCTTGTTCCTGATACAGCCTTGTCCCTGATACAGCCTTGTACCTGATACAGCCTTGTCGCTGATACAGCCTTGTCGCTGATACAGCCTTGTACCTGATACAGCCTTGTACCTGATACAGCCTTGTCACTGATACAGCCTTGTACCTGATACAGCCTTGTCAGTAATACAGCCTTGTACCTGATACAGCCTTGTCACTGATACAGCCTTGTACCTGATACAGCCTTGTCGCTGATACAGCCTTGTACCTGATACAGCCTTGTCCCTGATACAGCCTTGTACCTGATACAGCCTTGTCACTGATACAGCCTTGTACCTGATACAGCCTTGTCGCTGATACAGCCTTGTACCTGATACAGCCTTGTACCTGATATGGCATTGTACCTGATACAGCCTTGTACCGTTACAGCTTGTACCTGATACAGCCTTGTTCCTGATACAGCCTTGTCACTGATACAGCCTTGTACTGATACAGCCTGTCGCTGATACAGCCTTGTACCTGATACAGCCTTGTCACTGGTACAGCCTTGTACCTGATACAGCCTTGTACTGATACAGCCTTGTACCTGATACAGCCTTGTCGCTGATACAGCCTTGCTCCTGATACAGCCTTGTACCTGATACAGCCTTGTCCCTGATACAGCCTTGTCACTGATACAGCCTTGTCACTGATACAGCCTTGTACCTGATACAGCTTGTACCTTATACAGCCTTGTACCTGATACAGCCTTGTCGCTGATACAGCCTTGTACCTGATACATCCTTGTACCTGATACAGCCTTGTCACTGATACAGCCTTGTCCCTGATATTGCCTTGTACCACAACAGCTTGTCACCTGATACAGCCTTGTAACTGATACAGCCTTGTACCTGATACAGCCTTGTACCTGATACAGCCTTGTCCTGATACAGCCTGTGTCCTGATACAGCCTTGTCACTGATACAGCCTTGTACCTGATACAGCCTTGTACTGATACAGCCTTGTCCTGATACAGCCTTGTCGCTGATACAGCCTTGTACCTGATACAGCCTTGTCCTGATACAGCCTTGTACCTGATACAGCCTTGTCCTGATACAGCCTTGTCACTGATACAGCCTTGTCCTGATACAGCCTTGTCGCTGATATTATTACAGCCTTGTACCTGATACAGCATTGTCCCTGATACAGCATTGTACCTGATACAGCCTTGTCACTGATACAGCCCTATCACTGCTACAGCCCTGTGTCTGATCCAGCCTTGCACCTGATACAGCCTTATCGCTGATACAGCCTTGTCATGATACAGCCTTGTCACTGATACAGCCTTGTATCTGATACAGCCTTGTCACGGATACAGCCTTGTACCTGATACAGCCTTGTCGCTGATACAGCCTTGTACCTGATACAGCCTTGTACCTGATACAGCCTTGTACCTGATACAGCCTTGTCACTGATACAGCCTTGTCACTGATACAGCCTTGTACCTGATACAGCCTTGTCACTGATACAGCCTTGTCGCTGATACAGCCTTGTACCTGATACAGCCTTGTCACTGATACAGCCTTGTACCTGATACAGCCTTGTACCTGATACAGCCTTGTCGCTGATACAGCCTTGTACCTGATACAGCCTTGTCACTGATACAGCCTTGTACCTGATACAGCCTTGTCCCTGATACAGCCTTGTACTGATACAGCCTTGTACCTGATACAGCCTTGTACCTGATACAGCCTTGTCACTGATACAGCCTTGTACCTGATACAGCCTTGTCACTGATACAGCCTTGTCGCTGATACAGCCTTGTACCTGATACAGCCTTGTACCTGATACAGCCTTGTCACTGATACAGCCTTGTACCTGATACAGCCTTGTCGCTGATACAGCCTTGTCACTGATACAGCCTTGTCACTGATACAGCCTTGTCACTGATACAGCCTTGTACCTGATACAGCCTTGTACTGGATAAAGCCTTGTCGCTGATACAGCCTTGTCACTGATACAGCCTTGTACCTGATAAAGCCTTGTACATGATACAGCTTTGTAACTGATACAGCCTCGTAACTGATGCAGCCTTGTCGCTGATATTGCCTTGTCGGTGATACAGCCTTGTACCTGATACAGCCTTGTCCCTGATACAGCCTTGTACATGATACAGCCTTGTCGCTGATACAGCCTTGTACCTGATACAGCCTTGTACCTGATACAGCCTTGTACCTGATACAGCCTTGTCACTGATACAGCCTTGTACCTGATACAGCCTTGTACCTGATACAGCCTTGTACCTGATACAGCCTTGTACCTGATACAGCCTTGTACCTGATACAGCCTTGTCGCTGATACAGCCTTGTACCTGATACAGCCTTGTCGCTGATACAGCCTTGTCCTTGATACAGCCTTGTACCTGATACAGCCTTGTCACTGATACAGCCTTGTCGCTGCTACAGCTTTGTACCTGATACAGCTTTGTCGCTGATACAGCCTTGTCGCTGATGCAGCCTTGTAACTGATATGGCCCTGTACCTGATACAGCCTTGTCACAGATGCATCCTTGTACCTCATACAGCCTTGTACCTGATACAGCCTTGTCGCTGATACAGCCTTGTCGATTTACAGCCTTGTACCTGATACAGCCTTGTCCCTGATACAGCGTTGTACTGATACAGCCTTGTACCTGATACAGCCTTGTCGCTGATACAGCCTTGTCCCTGATACAGCCTTGTACCTGATACAGCCTTGTACCTGATACAGCCTTGTACCTGATACAGCCTTGTACCTGATACAGCCTTGTACCTGATACAGCCTTGTCGCTGATACAGCCTTGTCACTGATACAGCCTTGTCGCTGATACAGCCTTGTACCTGATACAGCCTTGTCACTGTTACAGCCTTGTACTGATACAGCCTTGTACCTGATACAGCCTTGTACCTGATACAGCCTTGTCACTGATACAGCCTTGTACCTGATACAGCCTTGTCACTGATACAGCCTTGTACCTGATACAGCCTTGTACTGATACAGCCTTGTCCTGATACAGCCTTGTACCTGATACAGCCTTGTCGCTGATACAGCCTTGTCGCTGCTTACAGCCTTGTCACTGATACAGCCTTGTACCTGATACAGCCTTGTCACTGATACAGCCTTGTACCTGATACAGCCTTGTCACTGATACAGCCTTGTCGCTGATACAGCCTTGTCACTGATACAGCCTTGTGCTGATACAGCCTTGTCCTGATACAGCCTTGTCACTGATACAGCCTTGTCGCTGGTACAGCCTTGTACCTGATACAGCCTTGTACCTGATACAGCCTTGTCGCTGATACAGCCTTGTACTGATACAGCCTTGTCACTGATACAGCCTTGTCGCTGATACAGCCTTGTACCTGATACAGCCTTGTAACTGATACAGCCTTGTCGCTGATACAGCCTTGTACCTGATACAGCCTTGTACCTGATATGGCCTAGTACCTGATATGGCCTTGTACCTGATACAGCCTTGTACCTGATACAGCCTTGTCGCTGATACAGCCTTGTCGCTGATACAGCCTTGTACCTGATACAGCCTTGTCACTGATACAGCCTTGTCGCTGATACAGCCTTGTCACTGATACAGCCTTGTCACTGATACAGCCTTGTACCTGATACAGCCTTGTACCTGATACAGCCTTGTCACTGATACAGCCTTGTCACTGTTATAGCCTTGTACCTGATACAGCCTTGTACCTGATACAGCCTTACACCTGTATAACAGCCTTGCACCTGATACAGCCTTGTCGCTGATACAGCCTTGTACCTGATACAGCCTTGTACCTGATACAGCCTTGTACCTGATACAGCCTTGTCACTGATACAGCCTTGTCACTGATACAGCCTTGTACCTGATACAGCCTTGTCACTGATACAGCCTTGTACCTGATACAGCCTTGTACCTGATACAGCCTTGTCACTGATACAGCCTTGTACCTGATACAGCCTTGTACCTGATACAGCCTTGTACCTGATACAGCCTTGTCACTGATACAGCCTTGTACCTGATACAGCCTTGTACCTGATACAGCCTTGTCACTGATACAGCCTTGTCACTAATACAGCCTTTACCTGATACAGCCTTGTACCTGATACAGCCTTGTCACTGATACAGCCTTGTCCCTGATACAGCCTTGACACTGATACAGCCTTGTCCTGATACAGCCTTGTCACTGATACAGCCTTGTTCCTGATACAGCCTTGTACCTGATACAGCTGTGTCGCTGAAACAACCTTTTACCTGATACAGCCTTGTCACTGATGCAGCCTTTTCACTTATACAGCCTTGTCGCTGATACAGCCTTGTCACTGATACAGCCTTGTACCTGATACAGCCTTGTACCTGATACAGCCTTGTACCTGATACAGCCTTGTCCCTGATACAGCCTTGTACCTGATACAGCCTTGTACCTGATACAGCCTTTTCGCTGATACAGCCTTGTCGCTGATACAGCCTTGTCACTGATACAGCCTTGTCGCTGATACAGCCTTGTACCTGATACAGCCTTGTCACTGATACAGCCTTGTCACTGATACAGCCTTGTACCTGATACAGCCTTGTCACTGATACAGCCTTGTCACTGATACAGCCTTGTCACTGATACAGCCTTGTCACTGATACAGCCTTGTCACTGATACAGCCTTGTCCCTGATACAGCCTTGTACCTGATACAGCCTTGTCACTGATACAGCCTTGTACCTGATACAGCCTTGTCACTGATACAGCCTTGTCACTGATTCTGCCCTGTACCTGATACAGCCTTGTACTTGATACAGCCTTGTCACTGATACAGCCTTGTACCTGATACAGCCTTGTACCTGTTGCAGCCTTGTACCTGATACAGCCTTGTCACTGATACAGCCTTGTAACTGATACAGCCTTGTCACTGATACAGCCTTGTCCTGATACAGCCTTGTACCTGATACAGCCTTGTACCTGATACAGCCTTGTCACTGATACAGCCTTGTCACTGATACAGCCTTGTACCTGATACAGCCTTGTCGCTGATACAGCCTTGTCACTGATACAGCCTTGTCACTGATACAGCCTTGTACCTGATACAGCCTTGTACCTGATACAGCCTTGTACCTGATACAGCCTTGTACCTGATACAGCCTTGTCCCTGATACAGCCTTGTACCTGATACAGCCTTGTACCTGATACAGCCTTGTACCTGATACAGCCTTGTACCTGATACAGCCTTGTACCTGATACAGCCTTGTCACTGATACAGCCTTGTACCTGATACAGCCTTGTCACAGACACAGCCTTGTCACTGATACAGCCTTGTCACTGATACAGCCTTGTCGCTGATACAGCCTTGTACCTGATACAGCCTTGTCGCTGATACAGCCTTGTACCTGATACAGCCTTGTCGCTGATACAGCCTTGTACCTGATACAGCCTTGTCACTGATACAGCCTTGTACCTGATACAGCCTTGTACCTGATACAGCCTTGTCGCTGATACAGCCTTGTTGATACAGCCTTGTCCCTGATACAGCCTTGTCCCTGATACAGCCTTGTACCTGATACTGCCTTGTCGCTGATACAGCCTTGTCGCTGATAAGCCTTGTGACAGGCTTTGTCACTGATACAGCCTTGTCGCTGATACAGCCTTGTACCTGATACAGCCTTGTACCTGATACAGCCTTGTACCTGATACAGCCTTGTCGCTGATACAGCCTTGTCACTGATACAGCCTTGTCGCTGATACAGCCTTGTACTTGATACAGCCTTGTACCTGATACAGCCTTGTCACTGATACAGCCTTGTCACTGATACAGCCTTGTACCTGATACAGCCTTGTACCTGATATGGCCTTGTACCTGATACAGCCTTGTACCTTTACAGCTTGTAGCTGATACAGCCTTGTCGCTGATACAGCTTTGTCGCTGATACAGCCTTGTCGCTGATACAGCCTTGTACCTGATACAGCCTTGTACCTGATACAGCCTTGTACCTGATACAGCCTTGTCCTGATACAGCCTTGTGCCTGATACAGCCTTGTCGCTGATACAGCCTTGTACCGGATACAGCCTTGTCACTGATACAGCCTTGTCACTGATACAGCCTTGTACCTGATACAGCCTTGTCACTGATACAGCCTTGTCGCTGATACAGCCTTGTCGCTGATACAGCCTTGTCGCTGATACAGCCTTGTCGCTGATACAGCCTTGTACCTGATACAGCCTTGTACCTGATACAGCCTTGTCACTGATACAGCCTTGTACCTGATACAGCCTTGTACCTGATACAGCCTTGTACCTGATACAGCCTTGTCCCTGAAGCAGCCTTGTACCTGATACAGCCTTGTCGCTGATACAGCCTTGTACCTGATACAGCCTTGTCACTGATACAGCCTTGTACCTGATACAGCCTTGTCACTGATACAGCCTTGTCACTGATACAGCCTTGTCGCTGATACAGCCTTGTACCTGATACAGCCTTGTACCTGATACAGCCTTGTACCTGATACAGCCTTGTCACTGATACAGCCTTGTACCTGATACAGCCTTGTACCTGATACAGCCTTGTACCTGATACAGCCTTGTACTGCTGATACAGCCTTGTCACTGATACAGCCTTGTCACTGATACAGCCTTGTACCTGATACAGCCTTGTCACTGATACAGCCTTGTACCTGATACAGCCTTGTCGCTGATACAGCCTTGTACCTGATACAGATTTGTACCTGATACAGCCTTGTACCTGATACAGCATTGTCACTGATATAGCCTTGTACTGATACAGCCTTGTACCTGGTACTGCCTTGTACCAGACACAGCCTTGTACCTGATACAGCCTTGTCCCTGATATAGCCTTGTCGCTGATACAGCCTTGTACCTGATACAGCCTTGTCACTGATACAGCCTTGTCGCTGATACAGCCTTGTACCTGATACAGCCTTGTACCTGATACAGCCTTGTCACTGATACAGCCTTGTCATGATACAGCCTTGACATGATACAGCCTTGTACCTGCTACAACCTTGTACCTGATACTGCCTTGTACCTGATACAGGCGTGTCGCTGATACAGCCTTGTCGCTGATACAGCCTTGTACCTGATACAGCCCTGTACCTGATACAGCCTTGTCACTGATACAGCCTTGTCACTGATACAGCCTTGTCGCTATTACAGCCTTGTCCCTGATACAGCCTTGTACCTCATACAGCCTTGTACCTGATACAGCCTTGTCACTGATACAGCCTTGTACCTGATACAGCCTTGTACCTGATACAGCCTTGTCGCTGATACAGCCTTGTCGCTGATACAGCCTTGTCACTGATACAGCCTTGTACCTGATACAGCCTTGTCACTGATACAGCCTTGTCACTGATACAGCCTTGTACCTGATAATGCCTTGTTCCTGCTACAGCCTTGTACCTGATACAGCCTTGTACCTGATACAGCCTTGTACCTGATACAGCCTTGTACCTGATACAGCCTTGTTCCTGATACAGCCTTGTACCTGATACAGCCTTGTACCTGATACAGCCTTGTCGCTGATACAGCCTTGTACCTGATACAGCCTTGTCGCTGATACAGCCTTGTCGCTGATACAGCCTTGTACCTGATACAGCCTTGTCCTGATACAGCCTTGTCCTGATACAGCCTTGTCCTGATACAGCCTTGTCCCTGATACAGCCTGTTGTGATAGCCTTGTCCTGATACAGCCTTGTCCTGATACAGCCTGTACTGATACAGCCTTGTCACTGATACAGCCTTGTACCTGATACAGCCTTGTACCTGATACAGCCTTGTACCTGGTACAGCCTTGTCGCTGATACAGCCTGGTAACTGATACAGCCTTGTCGCTGATACAGCCTTGTACCAGATACAGCCTTGTACCTGATACAGCTTGTACCTGATACAGCCTTGTCACTGATACAGCATTGTCTCTGATACAGCCTTGTACCTGATACAGCCTTGTCACTGATACAACTTTGTACGTGATACAGCCTTGTACCTGATACAGCCTTGCTCCTGATAGAGACTTGTCACTGACACAGCCTTGTCTCTGATACAGCCTCTTACCTGATACAGCCCTTTACCTGGTACAGCCTTGTCACTGATACAGCCTTGTCGCTGATACAGCCTTGTACCTGATACAGCCTTGTACCTGATACAGACTTGTCCCTCATACAGCCTTGTCACTGAAACAGTCTTGTCGCTGATACAGCCTTGTACCTGATACAGCCTTGTACCTGATACAGCCTTGTCACTGATACAGCCTTGTACCTGATAAGCCTTGTACCTGATACAGCCTTGTCGCTGATACAGCCTTGTCACTGATACAGCCTTGTACCTGATACAGCCTTGGCACTGATACAGCCTTGTACCTGATACAGCCTTGTACCTGATACAGCCTTGTACCTGATACAGCCTTGTCGCTGATACAGCCTTGTACCTGATACAGCCTTGTCGCTGATACAGCCTTGTACCTGATACAGCCTTGTACCTGATACAGCCTTGTCACTGATACAACCTTGTCACTGATACAGCCTTGTATCTGATACAGCCTTGTACCTGATACAGCCTTGTACCTGATACAGCCTTGTCACTGATACAGCCTTGTACCTGATACAGCCTTGTACTTGATACAGCCTTGTCGCTGATACAGCCTTGTCGCTGATACAGCCTTGTCGCTGATACAGCCTTGTACCTGATACAGCCTTGTACCAGACACAACCTTGTCACTGATACAGCCTTGTACCTGATACAGCCTTGTACCTGATACAGCCTTGTAGCTGATACAGCCTTGTCCCTGATACAGCCTTGTACCTGATACAGCCTTGTACCTGATACAGCCTTGTCACTGATACAGCCTTGTCACTGATACAGCCTTGTCCCTGATACAGCCTTGTACCTGATACAGCCTTGTACCTGATACAGCCTTGTTCCTGATGCAGCCTTGTACCTGATACAGCCTTGTCACTATGATACAGCCTTGTCACTGATACAGCCTTGTACCTGATACAGCCTTGTACCTGATACAGCCTTGTCGCTGATACAGCCTTGTACCTAAAACAGCCTTGTACCTGATACAGCCTGTACCTGATACAGCCCTCTACCTGATACAGCCTTGTACCTGATACGGCCTTGTCGCTGATACAGCCTTGTACCTGATACAGCCTTGTACCTGATACAGCCTTGTCCCTGATACAGCCTTGTACCTGATACAGCCTTGTCACTTATACAGCGTTGTACCTGATACAGTCTTGCACCTGATTCAGCCTTGTTACTTATACAGCCTTGTCACTGATACAGCATTGTCACTGATACAGCCTTGTACCAGACACTGCCTTGTACCTGACACTGCCTTGTACCTGAGACATCCTTGTACCTGACACTGCCTTGTCGCTGATACAGCCTTGTACCTGATACAGCCTTGTACCTGATACAGCCTTGTACCTGATACAGCCTTGTCACTGATACAGCCTTGTCACTGATACAGCCTTGTCGCTGATACAGCCTTGTCACTGATACAGCCTTGTACCTGATACAGCCTTGTACCTGATACAGCCTTGTCACTGATACAGCCTTGTACCTGATACAGCCTTGTACCTGATACAGCCTTGTACCTGATACAGCCTTGTACCTGATACAGCCTTGTACCTGATACAGCCTTGTCGCTGATACAGCCTTGTCACTGATACAGCCTTGTACCTGATACAGCCTTGTACCTGATACAGCCTTGTACCTGATACAGCCTTGTCACTGATACAGCCTTGTCGCTGATACAGCCTTGTCACTGATACAGCCCTTGTCACTGATACAGCCTTGTCACTGATACAGCCTTGTACCTGATACAGCCTTGTACCTGATACAGCCTTGTCGCTGATACAGCCTTGTACCTGATACAGCCTTGTCACTGATACAGCCTTGTCGCTGATACAGCCTTGTACGTGATACAGCCTTGTACCTGATACAGCCTTGTCCCTGATACAGCCTTGTACCTGATACCTCGTTGTGCCGGATACAGCCTTGTACCTGATACAGCCTTGTACCTGATACAGCCTTGTCACTGATACAGCCTTGTACCTGATACAGCCTTGTCCCTGATACAGCCTTGTCGCTGATACAGCCTTGTCGCTGATACAGCCTTGTACCTGATACAGCCTTGTCCTGATAGCCTTGTCACTGATACAGCCTTGTACCTGATACAGCCTTGTTCCTGATACAGCCTTGTCACTGATACAGCCTTGTCACTGATACAGCCTTGTCACTGATACAGCCTTGTACCTGATACAGCCTTGTACCTGATACAGCCTTGTCACTGATACAGCCTTGTAACTGATACAGCCTTTTACCGGCTAGAGCCTTGTCATGATACAGCCTTGTACCTGATACAGCCTTGTACCTGATACAGCCTTGTCACTGATACAGCCTTGTACCTGATACAGCCTTGTCGCTGATACAGCCTTGTACCTGATACAGCCTTGTACCTGATACAGCCTTGTACCTGATACAGCCTTGTCACTGATACAGCCTTGTCGCTGATACAGCCTTGTACCTGATACAGCATTGTACCTGATACAGCCTGGTCACTGATACTGCCTTGCACCTGATACAGCCTTGTACCTGATACAGCCTTGTCGCTGATACAGCCTTGTCGCTAATACAGCCTTGTCCCGGATACAACCTTGTCATGATATAGTCTTAGACCTGATACAGCCTTGTACCTGATACAGCCCTGTACCTAATACAGCCTTGTCACTGATACAGCCTTGTCACTGATACAGCCTTTTCGCTGATACAGCCTTGTACCTGATACAGCCTTTCCACTGATACAGCCTTGACACTGATATAGCCTTGTCGTTGATACTGCATTGTACCTGATACAGCCTTGTCGCTGATACAGCCTTGTCGCTGATACAGCCTTGTCACTGATACAGCCTTGTTCCTGATACAGCCTTGTTCCTGATACAGCCTTGTTCCTGATACAGCCTTGTCACTGATACAGCCTTGTCGCTGATACAGCCTTGTACCTGATACAGCCTTGTCGCTGATACAGCCTTGTACCTGATACAGCCTTGTACCTGATACAGCCTTGTCGCTGATACAGCCTTGTCCCTGATACAGCCTTGTACCTGATACAGCCTTGTACCTGATACAGCCTTGTACCTGGTACAGCCTTGTCCCTGATACAGCCTTGTCCTGATACAGCCTTGTCCTGATACAGCCTTGTCACTGATACAGCCTTGTACCTGATATGGCCTTGTACCTGATACAGCCTTGTACCTTTACAGCTTGTAGCTGATACAGCCTTG
This sequence comes from Carcharodon carcharias, assembly GCF_017639515.1. Classification (NCBI taxonomy): domain Eukaryota; kingdom Metazoa; phylum Chordata; class Chondrichthyes; order Lamniformes; family Lamnidae; genus Carcharodon; species Carcharodon carcharias. The sequence continues at coordinate 337,124 of NW_024470889.1, forward strand.
TCGCTGATACAGCTTTGTCACTGATACAGCCTTGTCACTGATACAGCCTTGTACCTGATACAGCCTTGTCACTGATACAGCCTTGTCCCTGATACAGCCTTGTACCTGATACAGCCTTGTCCCTGATACAGCCTTGTACCTGATACAGCCTTGTACCTGATACAGCCTTGTACCTGATACAGCCTTGTCACTGATACAGCCTTGTACCTGATACAGCCTTGTCGCTGATACAGCCTTGTACCTGATACAGCCTTGTACCTGATACAGCCTTGTACCTGATACAGCCTTGTCGCTGATACAGCCTTGTCGCAGATACAGCCTTGTACCTGATACAGCCTTGTACCTGATACAGCCTTGTCACTGATACAGCCTTGTCTCTGATACAGCCTTGTAACTGATACAGCCTTGTCGCTGATACAGCCTTGTCGCTGATACAGCCTTGTCGCTGATACAGCCTTGTCGCTGATACAGCCTTGTACCTGATACAGCCTTGTACCTGATACAGCCTTGTACCTGATACAGCCTTGTCACTGATACAGCCTTGTACCTGATACAGCCTTGTACCTGATACAGCCTTGTAACTGATACAGCCTTGTCACTGATACAGCCTTGTACCTGATACAGCCTTGTCACTGATACAGCATTGTAACTGATACAGCCTTGTCGCTGATACAGCCTTGTACCTGATACCCCCTTGTCACTGATACAGCCTTGTACCTGATACCCCCTTGTCACTGATACAGCCTTGAACCTGATACAGCCTTGTCACTGATACAGCCTTTTCCCGATACAGCCTGTACCTGATACAGCCTTGTACCTGATACAGCCTTGTCACTGATACAGCCTTGTCACTGATACAGCCTTGTACCTGATACAGCCTTGTACCTGATACAGCCTTGTACCTGATACAGCCTTGTACCTGATACAGCCTTGTACCTGATACAGCCTTGTCGCTGATACAGCCTTGTACCTGATACAGCCTTGTCACTGATACACAGCCTTGTCACTGATACAGCCTTGTCACTGATACAGCCTTGTCGCTGATACAGCCTTGTACCTGATACAGCCTTGTCACTGATACAGCCTTGTACCTGATACAGCCCTTGTACTGATACAGCCTTGTACCTGATACAGCCTTGTACCTGATACAGCCTTGTTCCTGATACAGCCTTGTCGCTGATACAGCCTTGTCCTGATACAGCCTTGTACTGATACAGCCTTGTCCTGATACAGCCTTGTACCTGATACAGCCTTGTCACTGATACAGCCTTGTCATGATACAGCTTGTCACTGATACAGCCTTGTCCTGATACAGCCTTGTAACCTGATACAGCCTTGTCACTGATACAGCCTTGTCCTGATACAGCCTTGTACTGATACAGCCTTGTCGTGATACAGCCTTGTACCTGATACAGCCTTGTACCTGATACAGCCTTGTCACTGATACAGCCTTGTACCTGATACAGCCATGTCACTGATACAGCCTTGTCACTGATACAGCCTTGTACTGATACAGCCTTGTACCTGATACAGCCTTGTACTGATACAGCCTTGTCACTGATACAGCCTTGTCACTGATACAGCCTTGTCCTGATACAGCCTTGTACTGATACAGCCTTGTCGCTGATACAGCCTTGTACCTGATACAGCCTTGTCCTGATACAGCCTTGTCCTGATACAGCCTTGTACCTGATACAGCCTTGTACCTGATACAGCCTTGTAAGTGATGCCGCCTTGTCGCTGATACAGCCTTGTCGCTGATGCATCCTTGTCCCTGATACAGCCTTGTCCCTGATACAGCCTTGTGACTTATACAGCCTTGTACCTGATACAGCCTTGTCGCTGATACAGCCTTGTCGCTGATACAGCCTTGTCGCTGATACAGCCTTGTATCTGATACAGCCTTGTACCTGATACAGCCTTGTACCTGACAGCCTTGTCAATGATCCAGCCTTGTCGCTGATACAGCTTTGTCGCTGATACAGCCTTGTCACTGATACAGCCTTGTACATGACACAGCCTTGTACCTGATACAGCCTTGTCCCTGATACAGCTTTGTCACTGATACTGCCCTGTACCTGATACAGCCTTGACCCTGATACAGCCTTGTACCTGACACAGCCTTGTACCTGATACAGACTTGTCCCTGATGCTGTTTTGTACCTGATACAGCCTTGTCGCTGATACAGCCTTGTACCTGATACAGCCTTGTACCTGATACAGCCTTGTACCTGATACAGCCTTGTACCTGATACAGCCTTGTACCTGATACAGCCTTGTTCCTGATACAGCCTTGTCACTGATACAGCCTTGTACCTGATACAGCCTTGTCACTGATACAGCCTTGTCACTGATACAGCCTTGTACTTGATACAGCCTTGTACCTGATACAGCCTTGTCGCTGATACAGCCTTGTTCCTGATACAGCCTTGTCGTTGATACAGCCTTGTCGCTGATACAGCCTTGTACCTGATACAGCCTTGTACCTGATACAGCCTTGTCGCTGATACAGCCTAGTAACTTATACAGCCTTGTACCTGATACAGCCTTGTACCTGACAGCCTTGTACCTGATACAGCCTTGTCACTGATACAGCCTTGTACCTGATACAGCCTAGTAACTGATACAGCCTTGTACCTGATACAGCCTTGTCACTGATACAGCCTTGTACCTGATACAGCCTTGTCCCTGATACAGCCTTGTACCTGATACAGCCTTGTCGCTGATACAGCCTTGTACCTGATACAGCCTTGTACCTGATACAGCCTTGTCACTGATACAGCCTTGTACCTGATACAGCCTTGTACATGATAGAGACTTGTCCCTTATACAGCCTTGGAACTGATACAGCCTTGTCCCATATAGAGCCTTGTACCAGATACATCCTTTTACATGATACAGCCTTGTCACTGATACAGCCTTGTACCTGATACAGCCTTGTCACTGATACAGCCTTGTACCTGATACAGCCTTGTCACTGATACAGCCTTGTACCTGATACAGCCTTGTACCTGATACAGCCTTGTACCTGATACAGCCTTGTCACCGATACAGCCTTGTCACTGATACAGCCTTGTACCTGATACAGCCTTGTACCTGATACAGCCTTGTACCTGATACAGCCTTGTCACTGATACAGCCTTGTCACTGATACAGCCTTGTCACTGATACAGCCTTGTACCTGATACAGCCTTGTACCTGATACAGCCTTGTCACTGATACAGCCTTGTACCTGATACAGCCTTGTCGCTGATACAGCCTTGTCACTGATACAGCCTTGTACCTGATACAGCCTTGTAGCTGATACAGCCTTGTCACTGATACAGCCTTGTCACTGATACAGCCTTGTCACTGATACAGCCTTGTACCTGATACAGCCTTGTCGCCGATACAGCCTTGTCGCCGTTACAGCCTTGTTCCTGATACAGCCTTGTTGCTTATACAGCCCTGCATCTGATACAGCCTTGTCGATGACACAGCCTTGTACCTGAAACAGACTTGTACCTGATACATCCTTGTACCTGATACAGCCTTGTCGCTTATACGGCCTTGTACCTGATACAGCCTTGTCACTGATACAGCCTTGTACCTGATACAGCCTTGTCACTGATACAGCCTTGTCACTGATACAGCCTTGTCGCTGATACAGCCTTGTCGCTGATACAGCCTTGTACCTGATACAGCCTTGTACCTGATACAGCCTTGTACCTGATACAGCCTTGTATCTGATACAGCCTTGTCCTGATACAGCCTTGTCGCTGATACAGCCTTGTACCTGATACAGCCTTGTACCTGATACAGCCTTGTACCTGATACAGCCTTGTCACTGATACAGCCTTGTCACTGATACAGCCTTGTACCTGATACAGCCTTGTACCTGATACAGCCTTGTACCTGATACAGCCTTGTCACTGATACAGCCTTGTCACTGATACTGCCTTGTACCTGATACAGCCTTGTACCTGATACAAGCCTTGTACCTGATACAGACTTGTACCTGGTACAGCCTTGTCGCTGATACAGCCTTGTCGCTGATACAGCCTTGTACCTGATACAGCCTTGTCCCTGATACAGCCTTGTACCTGATACAGCCTTGTACCTGATATCACCTTGTACCTGATACAGCCTTGTCCTGATACAGCCTTGTCACTGATGCAGCCTTGTACCTGATGCAGCCTTGTATCTGATACAGCCTTGTCACGGATACAGCCTTGTACCTGATACAGCCTTGTTGCTGATACAGCCTTGTACCTGATACAGCCTTGTCACTGATACAGCCTTGTCCTGATACAGCCTTGTCCTGATACAGCCTGACACTGATACAGCCTTGTCACTGATACAGCCTTGTACCTGATACAGCCTTGTCCTGATACAGCCTTGTCCCCTGATACAGCCTGTACCTGATACAGCCTTGTCCCTGATACAGCCTTGTCCCTGATACAGCCTTGTACCTGATACAGCCTTGTACCTGAAACAGCCCTGACCCTGATACAGCCTTGTACCTGATACATCCTTGTCACTGATATAGCCTTGTCCCTGATACAGCCTTGTACCTGATACAGCCTGGTCACTGATACAGCCTGCTTCCTGATACAGCCTTGTCACTGATACAGCCTTGTCACTGATACAGCCTTGTACCTGATACAGCCTTGTCACTGATACAGCCTTGTACCTGATACAGCCTTGTCAGTGATACAGTCTTGTCGCTGATACAGCCTTGTCACTGATACAGCCTTGTCACTGATACAGCCTTGTCGCTGATACAGCCTTGTCGCTGATACAGCCTTGTACCTGATACAGCCTTGTACCTGATACAGCCTTGTCACTGATACAGCCTTGTACCTGATACAGCCTTGTACCTGATACAGCCTTGTCGCTGATACAGCCTTGTACCTGATACAGCCTTGTCGCTGATACAGCCTTGTACCTGATACAGCCTTGTCCCTGATACAGCCTTGTCACTGATACAGCCTTGTCCTGATACAGCCTTGTAACTGATACAGCCTTGTCGCTGATACAGCCTTGTCGCTGATGCAGCCTTGTCGCTGATACAGCCTTGTTCCTGAAACAGCCTTGTTCCTGATACAGCCTTGACACTGATACAGCCTTGTCTCTGATACAGCCTTGTCTCTGATACAGCCTTGTACCTGATACAGCCTTGTCACTGATACAGCCTTGTCACTGATTCAGCCTTGTACCTGATACAGCTTTGTATCTGATACAGCCTTGTCACTGATACGGCCTTGCACCTGATACAGCCTTGTCGCTGATACAGCCTTGTACCTGATACAGCCTTGTACCTGATACAGCCTTTATCCCTGATACAGTCTTGTACCTGATACAGCCTTGTCACTGATACAGCCTTGTCACTGATACAGCCTTGTCGCTGATACAGCCTTGTACCTGATACAGCCTTGTCGCTGATACAGCCTTGTACCTGATACAGCCTTGTCACTGATACAGCCTTGTACCTGATACAGCCTTGTACCTGATACAGCCTTGTACCTGATACAGCCTTGTCGCTGATACAGCCTTGTCGCTGATACAGCCTTGTACCTGATACAGCCTTGTAACTGATACAGCCTTGTCCCTGATACAGCCTTGTCCCTGATACAGCCTTGTCTCTGATACAGCCTTGTGCCTGATACAGCCCTGACCCTGATACAGCCTTGTACCTGATACAGCCTTGTCACTGATACAGCCTTGTCACTGATACAGCCTTGTACCTGATACAGCCTTGTACCTGATACAGCCTTGTACCTGATACAGCCTTGTACCTGATACAGCCTTGTACTGATACAGCCTTGTCACCTGATACAGCCTTGTCGCTGATACAGCCTTGTACCTGATACAGCCTTGTACCTGATACAGCCTTGTCGCTGATACAGCCTTGTACCTGATACAGCCTTGTACTGATACAGCCTTGTACCTGATACAGCCTTGTCCTGATACAGCCTGTCTTGTTCCTTTGATACAGCCTTGTCACTGATACTGCCTTGCACTGATACAGCCTTGTACCTGATACAGCCTTGTCCTGATACAGCCTTGTCCCTGATACAGCCTTGTCACTGATACAGCCTTGTCCTGATACAGCCTTGTACCTGATACAGCCTTGTACCTGATACAGCCTTGTCACTGATACAGCCTTGTCGCTGATACAGCCTTGTACCTGATACAGCCTTGTACCTGATACAGCCTTGTCACTGATACAGCCTTGTACCTGATACAGCCTTGTCGCTGATACAGCCTTGTACCTGATACAGCCTTGTACCTGATACAGCCTTGTACCTGATACAGCCTTGTCACTGATACAGCCTTGTCACTGATACAGCCTTGTCCTGATACAGCCTTGTCACTGATACAGCCTTGTACCTGATACAGCCTTGTACCTGATACAGCCTTGTACTGATACAGCCTTGTACCTGATACAGCCTTGTACCTGATACAGCCTTGTCACTGATACAGCTTTGTACCTGATACAGCCTTGTACCTGATACAGACTTGTCCCTGATACAGCCTTGTCACTGATACAGCCTTGTCCCTGATAGAGCCTTGTACCTGATACAGCCTTGTACCTGATACAGCCTTGTCACTGATACAGCCTTGTCCCTGATACAGCCTTGTCACTGATACAGCCTTGTCACTGATACAGCCTTGTCACTGATACAGCCTTGTCGCTGATACAGCCTTGTCACTGATACAGCCTTGTCCCTGATACAGCCTTGTCCCTGATACAGCCTTGTCGCTGATACAGCCTTGTCGCTGATACAGCCTTGTACCTGATACAGCCTTGTACCTGATACAGCCTTGTACCTGATACAGCCTTGTCGCTGATACAGCCTTGTCGCTGATACAGCCTTGTCGCTGATACAGCCTTGTACCTGATACAGCCTTGTCACTGATACAGCCTTGTCACTGATACAGCCTTGTACCTGATACAGCCTTGTCGCTGATACAGCCTTGTCACTGATACAGCCTTGTCCCTGATACAGCCTTGTCACTGATACAGCCTTGTACCTGATACAGCCTTGTACCTGATACAGCCTTGTCACTGATACAGCCTTGTACCTGATACAGCCTTGTCACTGATACAGCCTTGTCACTGATACAGCCTTGTACCTGATACAGCCTTGTCACTGATACAGCCTTGTCACTGATACAGCCTTGTACTGATACAGCCTTGTCGCTGATACAGCCTTGACCTGATACAGCCTTGTACTGATACAGCCTTGTGGCTGATACAGCCTTGTCACTGATACAGCCATTTTCCTGATACAGCACTGTACCTGATACAGCCCTGTACCTGATACAGCCTTGTTAGTGATACAGCCTTGTCACTGATACAGCCTTGTACCTGATACAGCCTTGTCCTGATACAGCCTTGTCACTGATACAGCTTTGTACCTGATAAAGCCTTGTACCTGATAATGCCTTGTACCTGATATCACCTTGTACCTGATACAGCTTGTACCTGATACAGCCTTGTAGCTGATACAGTTTTGTCGCTGATACAGCCTTGTACCTGATACAGCCTTGTACCAGATACAGCCTTGTCACTGATACAGCCTTGTACCTGATACAGCCTTGTACCTGATACAGCGTTGTACCTGATACAGCCTTGTCGCTGATACAGCCTTGTCACTGATACAGCCTTGTCACTGATACAGCCTTGTACCTGATACAGCCTTGTACCTGATACAGCCTTGTCGCTGATACAGCCTTGTACCTGATACAGCCTTGTACCTGATACAGCCTTGTACCTGATACAGCCTTGTCGCTGATACAGCCTTGTCACTGATACAGCCTTGTACCTGATACAGCCTTGTCGCTGATACAGCCTTGTCGCTGATACAGCCTTGTCACTGATACAGCCTTGTCCCTGATACAGCCTTGTACCTGATACAGCCTTGTTCCTGATAAAGGCTTGTCGCTGATACAGCCTTGTCGCTGATACAGCCTTGTACCTGATACAGCCGTGTACCTGATACAGCCTTGTACCTGATACAGCCCTGTATCTGATACAGCCTTGTCGCTGACACAGCCTTGTCGCTGATGCAGCCTTGTCCCCTATACAGCCTTGTCGCTGATACAGCCTTGTCCCTGATACAGCCTTGTACCTGATACAGCCTTGTCACTGATACAGCCTTGTCGCTGATACAGCCTTGTACCTGATACAGCCTTGTACCTGATACAGCCTTGTACCTGATACAGCCTTGTCACTGATACAGCCTTGTCGCTGATACAGCCTTGTACCTGATACAGCCTTGTCCTGATACAGCCCTGTACCTGATACAGCCTTGTACCTGATACAGCCTTGTACCTGATACAGCCTTGTACCTGATACAGCCTTGTCACTGATACAGCCTTGTCACTGATACAGCCTTGTACTGATACAGCCTTGTACCTGATACAGCCTTGTCCTGATACAGCCTTGTCACTGATACAGCCTTGTACTGATACAGCCTTGTACTGATACAGCCTTGTCCTGATACAGCCTTGTCACTGATACAGCCTTGTCCTGATACAGCCTTGTCCTGATACAGCCTTGTACCTGATACAGCCTTGTACCTGATACAGCCTTTTCGCTGATACCGCCTTGTCCTGATACAGCGTTGTCCATGATACAGCCTTGCATCTGATACAGCCTTGTCACTGATACAGCCTTGTACCTGATACAGCCTTGTCGCTGATACAGCCTTGTACCTGATACAGCCTTGTCACTGATACAGCCTTGTCCCTGATACAGCCTTGTCACTGATACAGCCTTGTACCTGATACAGCCTTGTCCCTGATACAGCCTTGTCTCTGATACAGCCTTGTACCTGATACAGCCTTGTACCTGATACAGCCTTGTACCTCATTCAGCCTTGTACCTGAAACAGCCCTTGTCACTGATACAGCCTTGTACCTGATCAAGCCTTGTACCTGATACAGCCTTGTACCTGATACAGCCTTGTCGCTGATACAGCCTTGTACCTGATACAGCCTTGTCACTGATACAGCCTTGTCACTTATACAGCCTTGTCACTGATACAGCCTTGTACCTGATACAGCCTTGTCGCTGATACAGCCTTGTACCGAGACAGCCTTGTACCTGATACAGCCTTGTACCTGATACAGCCTTGTCACTGATACAGCCCTGTCACTGATACAGCCTTGTACCTGATACAGCCTTGTACCTGATACAGCCTTGTCACTGATACAGCCTTGTACCTGATACAGCCTTGTACCTGATACAGCCTTGTACCTGATACAGCCTTGTCACTGATACAGCCTTGTACCTGATACAGCCTTGTACCTGATACAGCCTTGTTCCTGATACAGCCTTGTACCTGATACAGCCTTGTCGCTGATACAGCCTTGTCGCTGATACAGCCTTGTCCTGATACAGCCTTGTAACTGATAAAGCCTTATACCTGATAAAGCCTTGTCACTGATACAGCCTTGTACCTGATACTGCCTTGTACCTGATACAGCCTTGTCACTGATACAGCCTTGTACCTGATACAGCCTTGTCACTGATACAGCCTTGTCGCTGATACAGCCTTGTCACTGATACAGCCTTGTCACTGATACAGCCTTGTACCTGATACAGCCTTGTCACTGATACAGCCTTGTCACTGATACAGTCGTGTGTCTGATACAGCCTTGTACCTGATACAGCCTTGTCGCTGATACAGCCTTGTCGCTGATACAGCCTTGTCCTGATACAGCCTTGTACCTGATACAGCCTTGTACCTGATACAGCCTTGTACCTGATAGAGATTTGTCCCTGATACAGCCTTGTCACTGATACAGCCTTGTACCTGATACAGCCTTGTCTCTGATACAGCCTTGTCTCTAATATAGCCTTGTCTCTGATACAGCCTCTTAGCTGATACAGCCTTTACCTGATACAGCCTTGTACCTGATACAGCCTTGTCACTGATACAGCCTTGTACCTGATACAGCCTTGTACCTGATACAGCCTTGTCACTGATACAGCCTTGTACCTGATACAGCCTTGTACCTGATACAGCCTTGTCACTGATACAGCCTTGTCTTGATACAGCCTTGTCGCTGATACAGCATTTTATCTGATACAGCCCTGTCGCTGATACAGCCTTGTCACTGATGCATCCTTGTCGCTGATACAGCTTTGTCGCTGATGCAGCCTTGCACGTGATACAGCCTTGTACCTGATACAGCCTTGTCACTGATACAGCCTTGTCACTGATACAGCCTTGTACCTGATACAGCCTTGTCCCTGATACAGCCTTGTCGCTGATACAGCCTTGTCACTGATACAGCCTTGTACCTGATACAGCCTTGCACCTGATACAGCCTTGTCACTGATACAGCCTTGACCCTGATACAGCCTTGTCCCTGATACAGCCTTGTACCTGATACAGCCTTGTCGCTGATACAGCCTTGTACCTGATACAGCCTTGTACCTGATACAGCCTTGTCACTGATACAGCCTTGTCACTGATACAGCCTTGTACCTGATACAGCCTTGTCACTGATACAGCCTTGTCACTGATACAGCCTTGTCACTGATACAGCCTTGTACCTGATACAGCCTTGTACCTGATACAGCCTTGTCGCTGATACAGCCTTGTACCTGATACAGCCTTGTCGCTGATACAGCCTTGTACCTGATACAGCCTTGCTCCTGATACAGCCTTGTCGCTGATACACAGCCTGTACCTGTTATACAGCCTTGTACCTGATACAGCCTTGTCGCTGATACAGCCTTGTCGCTGATACAGCCTTGTCCCGGATACAGCCTTGTCATGATACAGCCTTGTACTGATACAGCCTTGTACCTGATACAGCCTTGTTCCTGATACAGGCTTGTCGCTGATACAGCCTTGTTAATGATACAGCCTTGTCGCTGATACAGCCCTGTACCTGATACAGCCTTGTACCTGATACAGCCTTGTCCTGATACAGCCTTGTACTGATACAGCCTTGTCCTGATACAGCCTTGTACCTGATACAGCCTTTTACCTGATACAGCCTTGTACCTGATACAGCCTTGTCACTGATACAGCCTTGTACCTGATACAGCCTGTCGCTGATACAGCCTTGTACCTGATACAGCCTTGTCCCTGATACAGCCTTGTCCCTGATACAGCCTTGTCCCTGATACAGCCTTGTCACTGATACAGCCTTGTCGCTGATACAGCCTTGTACCTGATACAGCCTTGTACCTGATACAGCCTTGTACCTGATACAGCCTTGTCGCTGATACAGCCTTGTCGCTGATACAGCCTTGTCGCTGATACAGCCTTGTACCTGATACAGCCTTGTACCTGATACAGCCTTGTCGCTGATACAGCCTTGTACCTGATACAGCCTTGTCACTATACAGCCTTGTCCTGATACAGCTTGTCGCTGATACACCTGTCGCTGATACAGCCTTGTCGCTGATACAGCCTTGTACCTGATACAGCCTTGTGCCTTGTACCTGATACAGCCTTGTACCTGATACAGCCTTGTCACTGATACAGCCTTGTACCTGATACAGCCTTGTACCTGATACAGCCTTGTACCTGATACAGCCTTGTCACTGATACAGCCTTGTACCTGATACAGCCTTGTCCCTGATACAGCCTTGTACCTGATACAGCCTTGTCACTGATGCAGCCTTGTACCTGATACAGCCTTGTCGCTGATACAGCCTTGTACCTACTTAAGCCTTGTCGCTGATACAGCCTTGTCACTGATACAGCCTTGTACCTGATACAGCCTTGTACCTGATACAGCCTTGTCACTGATACAGCCTTGTCACTGATACAGCCTTGTCACTGATACAGCCTTGTACCTGATACAGCCTTGTACCTGATACAGCCTTGTACCTGATACAGCCTGTCACTGGTACAGCCTTGTACCTGATACAGCCTTGTCCCTGATACAGCCTTGTACCTGATACAGCCTTGTCATGATACAGCCTTGTACCTGATACAGCCTTGTACCTGATACAGCCTTGTACCTGATACAGCCTTGTCGCTGATACAGCCTTGTCACTGATACAGCCTTGTACCTGATACAGCCTTGTACCTGATACAGCCTTGTACCTGATACAGCCTTGTACCTGATACAGCCTTGTCCCTGATACAGCCTTGTACCTGATACAGCCTTGTCACTGATACAGCCTTGTCACTGATACAGCCTTGTCGCTGATACAGCCTTGTTCCTGATACAGCCTTGTACCTGATACAGCCTTGTCCCTGATACAGCCTTGTACCTGATACAGCCTTGTCACTGATACAGCCTTGTACCTGATACAGCCTTGTACCTGATACAGCCTTGTCGCTGATACAGCCTTGTCACTGATACAGCCTTGTCACTGATACAGCCTTGTACCTGATACAGCCTTGTCCCTGATACAGCCTTGTACCTGATACAGCCTTGTCATGATACAGCCTTGTACCTGATACAGCCTTGTCACTGATACAGCCTTGTCCTGATACAGCCTTGTACCTGATACAGCCTTGTCACTGATACAGCCTTGTTTGCTGATACAGCCTTGTACTGATACAGCCTTGTACTGATACAGCCTTGTACCTGATACAGCCTTGTACCTGATACTGCCTTGTACCTGATACAGCCTTGTACCTGATACAGCCTTGTCCGTGATACAGCCTTGTACGTGATACAGCCTTGTCACTGATACAGCCTTGTACCTGATACAGCCTTGTACCTGATACAGCCTTGTCACTGATACAGCCTTGTCACTGATACAGCCTTGTACCTGATACAGCCTTGTACCTGATACAGCCTTGTCGCTGATACAGCCTTGACGCTGATACAGCCTTGTCGCTGATACAGCCTTGTACCTGATACAGCCTGTCCTGATACAGCCTTGTACCTGATACAGCCTTGTACCTGATACAGCCTTGTACCTGATACAGCCTTGTCCTGATACAGCCTTGTCCATGATACAGCCTTGTCCCTGATACAGCCTTGTACCTGATACAGCCTTGTCACTGATACAGCCTTGTACCTGATACAGCCTTGTCGCTGATACAGCCTTGTCGCTGATACAGCCTTGTCCCTGATACAGCCTTGTACCTGATACAGCCTTGTACCTGATACAGCCTTTTCGCTGATACAGCCTTGTCGCTGATACAGCCTTATCCCTGATACAGCCTTGTCGCTGATACAGCCTTGTACCTGATACAGCCTTGTACCTGATACAGCCTTGTCACTGATACAGCCTTGTCACTGATACAGCCTTGTACCTGATACAGCCTTGTCATGATACAGCCTTGTACCTGATACAGCCTTGTACTGATACAGCCTTGTCGCTGATACAGCCTTGTACCTGATACAGCCTTGTCGCTGATACAGCCTTGTCGCTGATACAGCCTTGTCCTGATACAGCCTTGTACCTGATACAGCCTTGTACCTGATACAGCCTTGTCACTGATACAGCCTTGCCACTGGTACAGCCTTGTTCCTGATACAGCCTTGTCGCTGATACAGCCTTGTACCTGATACAGCCTTGTCACTGATACAGCCTTGAACCTGATACAGCCTTGTACCTGATACAGCCTTGTACCTGATACAGCCTTGTCACTGATACAGCCTTGTCGCTTATACAGCCTTGTCCCTGATACAGCCTTGTCGCTGATACAGCCTTGTCACTGATACAGCCTTGTCCCTGATATATCCTTGTCACTGATACAGCCTTGTACCTGATACAGCCTGTCCCTGATACACAGCCTTGTACCTGATACAGCCTTGTACCTGATACAGCCTTGTCACTGATACAGCCTTGTACCTGATACAGCCTTGTCACTGATACAGCCTTGTACCTGATACAGCCTTGTCACTGATACAGCCTTGTACCTGATACAGCCTTGTCACTGATACAGCCTTGTACCTGATACAGCCTTGTCACTGATACAGCCTTGTACCTGATACAGCCTTGTACCTGATACAGCCTTGTACCTGATACAGCCTTGTACCTGATACAGCCTTGTCACTGATACAGCCTTGTACCTGATACAGCCTTGTCACTGATACAGCCTTGTACCTGATACAGCCTTGTCGCTGATACAGCCTTGTACCTGATACAGCCTTGTCACTGATACAGCCTTGTACCTGATACAGCCTTGTCACTGATACAGCCTTGTACCTGATACAGCCTTGTCACTGATACAGCCTTGTCACTGATACAGCCTTGTACCTGATACAGCCTTGTCACTGATACAGCCTTGTCCCTGATACAGCCTTGTCACTGATACAGCCTTGTAACTGATACAGCCTTGTACCTGATAGAGGCTAGTATCTGGTACAGCCTTGTCACTGATACAGCCTTGTACCTGATACAGCCTTGTCACTGATACAGCCTTGTGACTGATACAGCCTTGTACCTGATACAGCCTTGTCACTGATACAGCCTTGTACCTGATACAGCCTTGTCGCTGATACAGCCTTGTCACTGATACAGCCTTGTCACTGATACAGCCTTGTCACTGATACAGCCTTGTACCTGATACAGCCTTGTCACTGATACAGCCTTGTACCTGATACAGCCTTGTACCTGATACAAGCCTTGTACCTGATACAGCCTTGTCGCTGATACAGCCTTGTACCTGATACAGCCTTGTCGCTGATACAGCCTTGTACCTGATACAGCCTTGTCACTGATACAGCCTTGTACCTGATACAGCCTTGTACCTGATACAGCCTTGTCACTGATACAGCCTTGTCATGATACAGCCTTGTACCTGATACAGCCTTGTACCTGATACAGGCTTTTCCCTGATACAGCCTTGTCACTGATACAGCCTTGTACCTGATACAGCCTTGTCGCTGATACAGCCTTGTCGCTGATACAGCCTTGTACCTGATACAGCCTTGTACCTGATACAGCCTTGTACCTGATACAGCCTTGTTCCTGATACAGCCTTGTACCTGATACAGCCTTGTCGCTGATACAGCCTTGTACCTGATACAGCCTTGTACCTGATACAGCCTTGTACCTGATACAGCCTTGTCACTGATACAGCCTTGTCACTGTAACTGATACAGCCTTGTACCTGATACAGCCTTGTCCCTGATACAGCCATGTACCAGATGCAGCCTTGTACCTGATACAGCCTTGTCACTGATACAGCCTTGTACCTGATACAGCCTTGTACCTGATACAGCCTTGTCACTGATACAGCCTTGTCCCTGATACAGCCTCTTTCCTGATACAGCCTTGTCCCTGATACAGCCTTGTACCTGATACAGCCTTGTTCCTGATACAGCCTTGTCCCTGATACAGCCTTGTACCTGATACAGCCTTGTACCTGATACAGCCTTGTCGCTGATACAGCCTTGTCACTGATACAGCCTTGTCACTGATACAGCCTTGTACCTGATACAGCCTTGTCACTGTTACAGCCTTGTACCTGATACAGCCTTGTCGCTGATACAGCCTTGTACCTGATACAGCCTTGTCAAAGATGCAGCCTTGTCACTTATACAGCCTTGTCACTGATACAGCCTTGTCACTGATACAGCCTTGTACCTGATACAGCCTTGTACCTGATACAGCCTTGTCACTGATACAGCCTTGTCACTGATACAGCCTTGTACCTGATACAGCCTTGTCACTGATACATCATTATCACTGATACAGCCTTGTCACTGATACAGCCTTGTACCTGATACAGCCTTGTCGCTGATACAGCCTTGTACCTGATACAGCCTTGTACTTGAAACAGCCTTGTCACTGATACAGCCTTGTACCTGATACCCCCTTGTACCTGATACAGCCTTGTACCTGATACAGCCTTGTAACTGATACAGCCTTGTCACTGATACAGCCTTGTACCTGATACAGCCTTGTCACTGATACAGCCTTGTCACTGATACAGCCTTGGACCTGATACAGCCTTGTACCTGATATAGCCTTGTACTGATACAGCCTTGTACCTGATACAGCCTTGTCGCTGATACAGCCTTGTCACTGTTACAGCCTTGTCACTGATACTCTCTTGTCGCTGATACAGCCTTTCCCTGATACAGCCTTGTACCTGATACAGCCTTGTACCTGATACAGCCTTGTCACTGATACAGCCTTGTCACTGATACAGCCTTGTACCTGATACAGCCTTGTCGCTGATACAGCCTTGTACCTGATACAGCCTTGTCACTGATACAGCCTTGTCCCTGATACAGCCTTGTACCTGATACAGCCTTGTCCCTGATACAGCCTTGTCGCTGATACAGCCTTGTACCTGATACAGCCTTGTACCTGATACAGCCTTGTACCTGATACAGCCTTGTACCTGATACAGCCTTGTCACTGATACAGCCTTGTCGCTGATACAGCCTTGTACCTGATACAGCCTTGTCCCTGATACAGCCTTGTCACTGATACAGCCTTGTACCTGATACAGCCTTGTCACTGATACAGCCTTGTACCTGATACAGCCTTGTCACTGATACAGCCTTGTCGCTGTTATAGCCTTGTACCTGATACAGCCTTGTACCTGATACAGCCTTGCCACTGGTACAGCCTTGTCACTGATACAGCCTTGTACCTGATACAGCCTTGTACCTGATACAGCCTTGTACCTGATACAGCCTTGTACCTGATACAGCCGTGGAACTAATAAAGCCTTGTACCCGATACAGCCTTGTACCTGATACAGCCTTGTACCTGATACAGCCTTGTACCTGATACAGCCTTGTCACTGATACAGCCTTGTACCTGATACAGCCTTGTACCTGATACAGACTTTTACCTGATACAGCCTTGTACCTGATACAGCCTTGTACCTGATACAGCCTTGCACCTGATACAGCCTTGTACCTGATACAGCCTTGTCGCTGATACAGCCTTGTCGCTGATACAGCCTTGTCACTGATACAGCCTTGTCCCGGATGCAGCCTTGTCATGATACAGCCTTGTACCTGATACAGCCTTGTACCTGATACAGCCTTGTACCTGATACAGCCTTGTACCTGATACAGCCTTGTACCTGATACAGCCTTGTCACTGATACAGCCTTGTCACTTATTCAGCCTTGTACCTGATACAGCCTTGTACCTGATACAGCCTTGTACCTGATACAGCCTTGTCGCTGATACAGCCTTGTCCCTGATACAGCCTTGTACCTGATACAGCCTTGTCACTGATACAGCCTTGTCACTGATACAGCCTTGTCACTGATACAGCCTTGTACCTGATACAGCCTTGTACCTGATACAGCCTTGTACCTGATACAGCCTTGTACCTGATACAGCCTTGTCGCTGATACAGCCTTGTACCTGATACAGCCTTGTCACTGATACAGCCTTGTCACTGATACAGCCTTGAACCTGATACAGCCTTGTCGCTGATACAGCCTTGTACCTGATACAGCCTTGTCACTGATACAGCCTTGTCGCTGATACAGCCTTGTCGCTGATACAGCCTTGTCACTGATACAGCCTTGTACCTGATACAGCCTTGTACCTGATACAGCCTTGTACCTGATACAGCCTTGTACCTGATACAGCCTTGTCGCTGATACAGCCTTGTCGTGGTACAGCCTTGTCGCTGATACAGCCTACCTGATACAGCCTTGTCACTGTACAGCCTTGTACTGATACAGCCTTGTACCTGATACAGCCTTGTCACTGATACAGCCTTGTCCTGATACAGCCTTGCCCTGATACAGCCTTGTACCTGAAATAGCCTTGTACCTGATACAGCCTTGTACCTGAACAGCCTTGTACCTGATACAGCCTTGTCGCTGATACAGCCTTGTCACTGATACAGCCTTGTCACTGATACAGCCTTGTACCTGATACAGCCTTGTACCTGATACAAGCCTTGTCACTGATACAGCCTTGTACCTGATACAGCCTTGTCACTGATACAGCCTTGTACCTGATACAGCCTTGTCACTGATACAGCCTTGTCCCTGATACAGCCTTGTCACTGATACAGCCTTGTACCTGATACAGCCTTGTCGCTGATACAGCCTTGTACCCTGATACAGCCTTGTACCTGATACAGCCTTGTACCTGATACAGCCTTGTCACTGATACAGCCTTGTACCTGATACAGCCTTGTCACTGATACAGCCTTGTACCTGATACAGCCTTGTACCTGATACAGCATTGTCGCTGATACAGCCTTGTCACTGATACAGCCTTGTACCTGATACAGCCTTGTCACTGGACAGCCTTGTACCTGATACCAGCCATGTCCCTGATACAGCCTTGTACCTGATACAGCCTTGTACCTGATACAGCCTTGTACCTGATACAGCCTTGTCACTGATACAGCCTTGTCACTGATACAGCCTTGTACCTGATACAGCCTTGTACCTGAACAGCCTTGTACCTGATACAGCCTTGTCGCTGATACAGCCTTGTACCTGATACAGCCTTGTACCTGATACAGACTTGTCCCTGATACAGCCTTTTCACTGAAACAGCCTTGTCCCAGATAGAGCCGTGTACCTGATACATCCTTCTACCTGATACAGCCTTGTCGCTGATACAGCCTTGTACCTGATATGGCCTTGTCACTGATACAGCCTTGTCGCTGATACAGCCTTGTACGTGATAGAGCCTTGTACCTGATACAGCCTTGTCGCTGATACAGCCTTGTCGCTGATACAGCCTTGTACCTGATACAGCCTTGTCGCTGATACAGCCTTGTACCTGATACAGCCTTGTCGCTGATACAGCCTTGTCACTGATACAGCCTTGTCACTGATACAGCCTTGTCGCTGATACAGCCTTGTACCTGATACAGCCTTGTCACTGCTACAGCCTTGTCGCTGATACAGCCTTGTCGCTGATACAGCCTTGTCGCTGATACAGCCTTGTACCTGATACAGCCTTGTACTGATACAGCCTTGTACCTGATACAGCCTTGTACCTGATACAGCCTTGTCGCTGATACAGCCTTGTCACTGATACAGCCTTGTCACTGATACAGCCTTGTACCTGATACAGCCCTGTACCTGATACAGCCTTGTCACTGATACAGCCTTGTATTGATACAGCCTTGTACCTGATACAGCCTTGTACCTGATACAGCCTTGTCGCTGATACAGCCTTGTACCTGATACAGCCTTGTCGCTGATACAGCCTTGTACCTGATACAGCCTTGTCGCTGATACAGCCTTGTACCTGATACAGCCTTGTACCTGATACAGCCTTGTCCCTGATACAGCCTTGTACCTGATACAGCCTTGTCCCTGATACAGCCTTGTCACTGATACAGCCTTGTACCTGATACAGCCTTGTCACTGATACAGCCTTGTCGCTGATACAGCCTTGTCCCTGATACAGCCTTGTCGCTGATACAGCATTGTATCTGATACAGCCTTGTACCTGATACAGCCTTGTACCTGATACAGCCATTTCACTGGTATAGCCTTGTCACTGATACAGCCTTGTCGCTGATACAGCCTTGTCACTGATACAGCCTTGTACCTGATACAGCCTTGTACCTGATACAGCCTTGTCACTGATACAGCCTTGTCACTGATACAGCCTTGTACCTGATACAGCCTTGTCCTGATACAGCCTTGTAACTGATACAGCCTTGTCGCTGATACAGCCTTGTCATTGATGCAGCCTTGTCGCTGATACAGCCTTGTCGCTGATACAGCCTTGTTCCTGATACAGCCTTGTCACTGATACAGCCTTGTACCTGATACAGCCTTGTACCTGATACAGCCTTGTCGCTGATACAGCCTTGTCACTGATACAGCCTTGTCGCTGATACAGCCTTGTACCTGATACAGCCTTGTCACTGATACAGCCTTGTCACTGATACAGCCTTGTACCTGATACAGCCTTGTCACTGATACAGCCTTGTCGCTGATACAGCCTTGTCGCTGATACAGCCTTGTCCCGGATACAGCCTTGTCATGATACAGCCTTGTACCTGATACAGCCTTGTACCTGATACAGCCTTGTCACTGATACAGCCTTGTACCTGATACAGCCTTGTACCTGATACAGCCTTGTACCTGATACAGCCTTGTCATGATACAGCCTTGTACCTGATACAGCCTTGTCCCTGATACAGCCTTGTACCTGATGCAGACTTGTCGCTGATACAGCCTCCCACTGATACAGCCTTGTACCTGATACAGCCTTGTCCTGATACAGCCTTGTACCTGATACAGCCTGGTCACTGATACAGCCTTGTACCTGATACAGCCTTGCACCTGATACAGCCTTGTACCTGATACAGCCTTGTCGCTGATACAGCCTTGTACCTGATACAGCCTTGTACCTGATACAGCCTTGTACCTGATACAGCCTTGTCACTGATACAGCCTTGTACCTGATACAGCCTTGTCACTGAACAGCCTTGTACTGATACAGCCTGTCCCTGATACAGCCTTGTCACTGATATAGCCTTGTCACTGATACAGCCTTGTACCTGATATAGCCTTGTACTGATACAGCCTTGTACCTGATACAGCCTTGTCGCTGATACAGCCTTGTACCTGATACATCCTTGTACCTGATACAGCCTTGTACCTGATACAGCCTTGTCACTGATACAGCTTTGTCACTGATACAGCCTTGTCTCTGATACAGCCTTGTACCTGATACAGCCTTGTACCTGATACAGCCTTGTACCTGATACAGCCTTGTACCTGATACAGCCTTGTACCTGATACAGCCTTGTCACTGATACAGCCTTGTCACTGATACAGCCTTGTCACTGATACAGCCTTGTACCTGATACAGCCTTGTACCTGATACAGCCTTGTACCTGATACAGCCTTGTACCTGATACAGCCTTGTCACTGATACAGCCTTGTACCTGATACAGCCTTGTACCTGATACAGCCTTGTCGCTGATACAGCCTTGTCGCTGATACAGCCTTTTATCTGATACAGCCTTGTACCTGATACAGCCTTGTCACTGATACAGCCTTGTACCTGATACAGCCTTGTCCCTGATACAGCCTTGTCGCTGATACAGCCTTGTCGCTGATACAGCCTTGTCGCTGATACAGCCTTGTACCTGATACAGCCTTGTCGCTGATACAGCCTTGTCGCTGATACAGCCTTGCAGCTGATACAGCCTTGTACCTGATACAGCCTTGTACCTGATACAGCCTTTTACGTGATACAGCCTTGTCACTGATACAGCCTTGTACCTGATACAGCCTTGTCCCTGATACAGCCTTGTCACTGATACAGCCTTGTCACTGATACAGCCTTGTACCTGATACAGCCTTGTCACTGATACAGCCTTGTCACTGATACAGCCTTGTCACTGATACAGCCTTGTACCTGATACAGCCTTGTACCTGATACAGCCTTGTCGCTGATACAGCCTTGTACCTGATACAGCCTTGTCGCTGATACAGCCTTGTACCTGATACAGCCTTGTACCTGATACAGCCTTGTACCTGATACAGCCTTGTACCTGATACAGCCTTGTCGCTGATACAGCCTTGTCACTGATACAGCCTTGTCCCTGATACAGCCTTGTCCCTGGTACAGCCTTGTACCTGATACAGCCTTGTCACTGATACAGCCTTGTCACTGATACAGCCTTGTCGCTGATACAGCCTTGTCGCTGATACAGCCTTGTACCTGATACAGCCTTGTACCTGATACAGCCTTGTACCTGATACAGCCTTGTCGCTGATACAGCCTTGTCGCTGATACAGCCTTGTCGCTGATACAGCCTTGTCGCTGATACAGCCTTGTACCTGATACAGCCTTGTACCTGATACAGCCTTGTCACTGATACAGCCTTGTCACTGATACAGCCTGTACCTGATACAGCCTTGTCACTGATACAGCCATGTACCTGATACAGCCTTGTCACTGATACAGCCTTGTCGCTGATACAGCCTTGTCACTGATACAGCCTTGTCACTGATACAGCCTTGTCACTGATACAGCCTTGTACCTGATACAGCCTTGTACCTGATACAGCCTTGTACCTGATACAGCCTTGTACCTGATACAGCCTTGTCGCTGATACAGCCTTGTCGCTGATACAGCCTTGTCGCTGATACAGCCTTGTACCTGATACAGCCTTGTCACTGATACAGCCTTGTCACTGATACAGCCTTTACCTGATACAGCCTTGTCACTGATACGGCCTTGTCACTGATACAGCCTTGTCGCTGATACAGCCTTGTCCCTGATACAGCCTTGTCGCTGATACAGCCTTGTACCTGATACAGCCTTGTACCTGATACAGCCTTGTCACTGATACAGCCTTGTACCTGATACAGCCTTGTACCTGATACAGCCTGGTCACTGATACAGCCTGGTACCTGATACAGCCTTGTCACTGATACAGCCTTTTAACTGATACAGCCTTGTACCTGATACAGCCTTGTACCTGATACAGCCTTGTACCTGATACAGCCTTGTACCTGATACAGCCTTGTCACTGATACAGCCTTGTACCTGATACAGCCTTGTCCCTGATACAGCCTTGTACCTGATACAGCCTTGTACCTGATACAGCCTTGTACCTGATACAGCCTTGTCACTGATACAGCCTTGTACCTGATACAGCCTTGTCACTGATACAGCCTTGTACCTGATACAGCCTTGTCACTGATACAGCCTTGTCCCTGATACAGCCTTGTACCTGATACAGCCTTGTACCTGATACAGCCCTGACCCTGATACAGCCTTGTACCTGATACAGCCTTGTACTGTGACAGCCTTGTACCTGATACAGCCTTGTCGCTGATACAGCCTTGTACCTGATACAGCCTTGTACCTGATACAGCCTTGTACCTGATACAGCCTTGTCACTGATACAGCCTTGTCACTGATACAGCCTTGTACCTGATACAGCCTTGTACCTGATACACCCTTGTACCTGATACAGCCTTGTCGCTGATACAGCCTTGTACCTGATACAGCCTTGTCCCAGATAAGCCTTGTACCTGATACAGCCTTGTACCTGATACAGCCTTGTCGCTGATACAGCCTTGCACCTGGAGCACACAGCCCCGTCCCTGGTGTGGGACAACAACATGGACACCATGACGATTCCTGAGCATGGCCTGCTACAGCCCAACGGTGTCTCTACACTCTCAGTCCTGACTGTAAACCCCAGGAGTGCCTCTACACTCTCAGTCCTGACTGTAAACCCCGGGAGTGTCTCTACACTCTCAGTCCTGGCTGTAAACCCCAGGAGTGTCTCTATACTCTCACTCCTGACTATAAGCACCGGGAGACCAGGAGTATCTTCACTCTCTCACTCCTGACTATAAACACCGGGAGACCAGGTGTGTCTTCACTCTCTCACTCCTGACTATAAACACCGGGAGACCAGGAGTGTCTCTACTCTCACTCCTGACTATAAACACCGGGAGACCAGGAGTGTCTCTACTCTCTCACTCCTGACTATAAACACCGGGAGACCGGGAGTGTCTCTACTCTCTCACTCCTGACTATAAACACCGGGAGACCAGGAGTGTCTCCACTCTCTCACTCCTGACTGTAAACCCCAGGAGTGTCTCTACACTCTCACTCCTGATTATATACACCAGGAGACCAGGAGTGTCTTCACTCTCTCACTCCTGACTATAAACACCAGGAGACCGGGAGCGTCTCTACTCTCTCACTCCTGATTATAAACACCAGGAGACCAGGAGTGTCTTC
Organism: Carcharodon carcharias; assembly: GCF_017639515.1. Classification (NCBI taxonomy): domain Eukaryota; kingdom Metazoa; phylum Chordata; class Chondrichthyes; order Lamniformes; family Lamnidae; genus Carcharodon; species Carcharodon carcharias. Next base: position 360,725 of record NW_024470889.1, read on the forward strand.
ACTCTCTCACTCCTGACTATAAACACCAGGAGACCGGGAGAGTCTCTACTCTCTCACTCCTGATTATAAACACCAGGAGACCAGGAGTGTCTCTACTCTCTCACTCCTGACTGTAAACACCAGGAGTGTCTCTACTCTCACTCCTGACTGTAAACACAAGAAGTGTCTTTACACTCCCACTCCTGACTGTAAACACAAGGAGTGTCTCTACTCTCTCACTCCTGACTATAAAGACCAGGAGACCAGGAGTGTCTCTACTCTCTCACTCCTGACTGTAAACACCAAGAGTGTCTCTACTCTCACTCCTGACTGTAAACACAGGAGTGTCTCTACTCTCTCACTCCTGACTATAAACACCAGGAGACCAGGAGTGTCTCTACTCTCTCACTCCTGACTATAATTCCAGGAGACCTGGAGTGTCTCTACTCTCTCACTCCTGACTACAAACAACGGGAGACCAGGAGTGTCTCTACTCCCTCACTCCTGACTATGAACACCAGGAGTGTCTCTACTCCTGACTGTAAACCCAGGAGTGTCTCTACAACTCTCGCTGCTGACTATAAACACAGCAGACCACGGTGTGTCTCTACTCTTTTCACTCCTGACTATAAACACCAGGAGTGTCTCTACACTTACACATCTGACTATAAACACAGGAGACCAAGATTGTCTCTACACTCTCACCCCTGACTATAAACACCAGCAGACCAGGAGTTTCTCTACACTCTCACTCCTGATTGTAAACCCCAGGATTGTCTCTACTCTCTCACTCCTGACTATAAACACCAAGAGACCAGGAGTGTCTCTACACTCTCACTCCTGACTGTAGACCCCAAGAGTGTCTCTACTCTCTCATTCCAGACTATAAACACCAGGAGACCAGGAGTGTCTCTACTCTCTCACTCCTGACTTTAAAGACCAGGAGACCAGGAGTGTCTCTACTCTCTCACTCCTGACTGTAAACACCAGGAGTGTCTCTACTCTCTCACTCCTGACTGTAAACCCCAGGAGTGTCTCTACTCTCTCACTCCTGACCTGTAAACACCAGGAGACGGGCGTGTCTCTATTCTCTCAATCCTGACTATGAGCCCCAGGGGTGACTCTAGTCTGTCACCTATTGACTGTAAACCACAGGAGACCACAAGTGTCTCTACTCTCTCAGTCCTGACTATAGGCACCAGGAGACCAGGCATGTCTCCATTCTCTCACTCCTGACTATAAAACCAGGAGACCAGGACTGTCTCTACTCACTAACTCCTGACCATAAACACCAGGAGTGTCTCTACTCTCTCACTCCTGACTGTAAACACCAGGAGACCAGGAGAGTCTCTAGTCCCTCACTCCTTACTCTAAACCCCAGGAGTGTCTTTACACTCCCACTCCTGACTATAAAGACTAGGAGACCAGAAGTGTCTCTAATCTCTCACTCGTGCCTGTAAACCCCAGGAATGTCGCTATTCTCTCACTTCTGACTATAAAGACCAGGAGACCAGGAGTGTCTCTTCTGTCTCACTCCTGACCCTAAACACCAAGGAGACCAGGAGTGTCTCTACTCTCTCACTCCTGACTGTAAACCCCAGGAGTGTCTCTGCACTCTCGCTGCTGACTATAAACTCCAGGAGACCAAGGTGTGTCTCTACTCTTTCATCCTTACTATAAAACACCCAGCAGTGTCTCTACTCTCTCACTCCTGACTAAACCGCAGGAGACCAGGAGAGTCTCTACTCTCTCACTCCTGACTATTAAACACCAGCAGACCAGGAGAGTCTTTACACTCCCACTCCTGACTATAAACCCCAGGAGACCAGGAGTGTCTGTAGCTCTCTCACACGTAACTATAGCAGCAGGAGACCAGGAGTGTCTCCACTCTCTCACTCCTGACTGTAAACATCAGGAGACCAGGGGTGTCTCTACTCTTTCACTGCTGACTATAAACACCAGGAGTGTCTCTGCTCTCTCACTCCTGACTGTAAAACACCAGTAGACCAGGAGTGTCTCTACTCCCTCACTCCTGACTGTAAACACCAGGAAGGTCCCTACTCTCTCACTCCTGACTGTAAACCCCAAGAGTGTCTCTACACTCTCGCTGCTGAGTATAAACACCAGGAGACCAGGAGTGTCTCTACTCTCTCACACCTGACTGTAAACCCCAGGAGTGTCTCTACTCTCTCAATCCTGACTATAAACACCAGGAGAGTCTCACTCTCACTCCTTACTGTAAACACCAGGAGACCAGGAGTGTCTCTACTCTCTCACTCCTGACTATAAACACCAGGAGACCAGGAGTGTCTCTACAATCTCACTCCTGACTATAAACACCAGGAGACCAGGAGTGTCTCTACTCTCTCACTCATGACAGTAAACCCTAGGAGTGCCTCTACACACTGACTCCCTGACTACAAACGCCAGCAGACCTGGAGAGTCTCTACACTCTCACTCCTGACTGTAAACCCCAGGAGAGTCTCTACACTCTCACTCCTGACTGTAAACCCCAGGAGGGTCTCTACTCTCTCACTCCTGACTATAAACACCAGGAGACCAGGAGTGTCTCTAGTCCCTCACTCCTGACTTTAAACACCAGGAGACCAGGAGTGTCTCTACTCTCTCACTCCTGACTATAAACACCAGGAGTGTCTCTACTCTCTCACTCCTGACTGTAAACACCAGGAGACCAGGAGTGTCTCTACTCTCTCACTCCTGACTATAAACACCAAGAGTGTCTCTACTCTCTCACTCCTGTCTATAAACACCAGGAGTGTCTCTACTCTCTCACTCCTGACTATAAACACCAGGAGACCAGGAGTGTCTCTACTCTCTCACTCCTGACTGTAAACTCCAGGAGTGTCTCTACTCTCCAACTCCTGACTGTGAACACCAGGAGACCAGGTGTGTCTCTATTCTTTCACTCCTGACTGTCAACACCAGGAGACCAGGAGTGTCTCTACTCCCTCACTCCTGACACTAAACCCTAGCAGTGTCCCTACTCTCTCACTCCTGAGTGTAAACACCAGGAGTATCTGTACACTCTCGCTGCTGACTATAAACACCAGGAGACCAAGGTGTGTCCCTACTCTTTCACTCATGACTATAAACACGAGGAGTGTCTCTACTCTCTCACTCATGACTATAAACATCAGGAGACCCAGGAGTGTCTCTACTCTCTCACACCTGACTTTCAACCCAGGAGTGTCTCTAACTCTCTCAATCCTGAGTATAAACACCAGGAGAGTCTCAACTCTCACTCCTTACTGTAAAAAACCAGGAGAGCAGGAGTGTCTCTACAAAGTGACTCCTGACTACAAACACCAGGAGACCAGGAGTGTCTCTACTCTCTCAGTCCTGACTGTAAACACCAGGAGTGTCTCTACTCTCTCACTCCAGACTGTAAAGACCAGGAGACCTGGAGTGTCTCTACTCTTTCACTCCTGACTATAAACACCAGGAGTGTCTCTGCTCTCTCACCCCTGACTATAAACACCAGGAGTGTCTCTGCTCTCTCACTCCTGACTATAAACACCAGGAGTGTCTCTACTCTCTCACTCCTGACTATAAACACCAGGAGACCAGGAGTGTCTTCACTCTCTCACTCCTGACTATAAACACCAGTAGACCGGGAGCGTCTCTACTCTCCTCACTCCTGATTATAAACACAGGAGACCTGGAGTGTCTTCACTCTCTCACTCCTGACTATAAAACACCAGGAGACCGGGAGAGTCTCTACTCTCTCACTCCTGATTATAAACACCAGGAGACCAGCAGTGTCTCTACTCTCTCACTCCTGTCTATAAACAGCAGGAGTGTCTCTACTCTCTCACTCCTGACTGTAAACACCAGGAGACCAGGAGTGTCTCTACTCTCTCACTCCTGACTGTAAACACCAGGAGTGTCTCTACTCTCTCACTCCTGACTGTAAACACCAGGAGACCGGGCGTGTCTCTATTCTCTCAATCCTGACTATGAGCCCCAGGGGTGACTCTAGTCTGTCACTATTGACTGTAAACCACAGGAGACCACAAGTGTCTCTACTCTCTCAGTCCTGACTATAGGCACCAGGAGACCAGGCATGTCTCCATTCTCTCACTCCTGACTATAAAACCAGGAGACAGGACTGTCTCTACTCACTAACTCCTGACCATAAACACCAGGAGTGTCTCTACTCTCTCACTCCTGACTGTAAACACCAGGAGACCAGGAGTGTCTCAAATCTGTCACTCCTGACTGTAAACCCCAGGAGTGTCTCTACTCTTTCACTCCTGACTATAAAGACCAGAAGACCTGAAGTGTCTCTAATCTCTCACTCCTGACTGTAAACCCCAGGAGTGTCTCTACTCTCTCAATCCTGACTATAAAAACCAGGAGACCAGGAGTGTCTCTACTCTCTCATTCATGACTATAAAGACCAGGAGACCAGGAGTGTCTCTACTCTCTCACTCCTGACTATAAACACCGGGAGCCCAGGAGTGTCTCGGCTCTCTCACTCCTGGCTGGAAAACCCAGGAGTGTCTCTACACTCTCACTCCTGATTATAAACCCCAGGAGACCAGGAGTGTCTTCACTCTCTCACTCCTGACTATAAACACCAGGAGACCAGGAGAGTCTCTACTCTCTCACTCCTGATTATAAACACCAGGAGACCAGGAGTGTCTCTACTCTCTCACTCCTGACTGTAAACACCAGGAGTGTCTCTACAGTCTCACTCCTGACTGTAATCCACAGGAGTGTCTCTACACTCTCACTCCTGACTATTATCACCCGGAGACCAGGAGTGTCTCTACTCTCTCACCTCCTGACTGTAAACACCAAGAGTGTCTCTACTCTCTCACTCCTGACTACAAACACCAGGAGTGTCTCTAATCTCTCACTCCTGACTATAAAGACTAGCAGACCAGGAGTGTCCCTACTCTCTCACTCCTGACTTTAAATCACAGGAGACCAGGAGTGTCACAACACTCTCACTCTTGACGATAAACACCCGGAGACCAGGAGTGTCTCTGCTCTCTCATTCCTGACTATAAACACCAGGAGTGTCTCTACTCTCTCACTCCTGACTATAAACACCAGGAGTGTCTCTACTCTCACTCTGACTGTAAACACAAGAAGTGTCTCTACACTCTCACTTCTGACTGTAAAGACCAGGAGGCCAGGAGTGTCTCTACTCTCTCACACCTGACTGTAAACACGAGGAGTATCTCTACACTCTCACTCATGGCTGTAAACCCTAGGAGTGTCTCTATACTCTGACTCCTGACTAAAAACACCAGGAGACCAGGGGTCTCTCTACTCTCTCACTCCTGACTGTAAACCCCAGGAGTGTCTCTACTCTCTCACTCCTGACTGTGAACACCCGGAGACCACGAGTGTCTCTACTCTCTTACTCCTGACTGTAAGCACCAGGAGACCAGGAGGGTCTCTAGTCCCTCACTCCTGACTATAAACCCCAGGAGGGTCTCGACTCCTGACTGTAAACCCCAGGAGTGTCTCTACACTCTCGCTGCTGACTATAAACACCAGCAGACCACGGTGTGTCTCTACTCTTTCACTCCTGACTATAACACCAGGAGTGTCTCTACACTTACACATCTGACTATAAACACCAGGAGACCAAGATTGTCTCTACACTTTCACCCTGACTATAAACATCAGCAGACCAGGAGTTTCTCTACACTCTCACTCCTGATTGTAAACACCAGGATTGTCTCTACTCTCTCACTCCTGACTATAAACACCAAGAGACCAGGAGTGTCTCTACACTCTCACTCCTGACTGTAGACCCCAAGATTGTCTCCACTCTCTCATTCCTGACTATAAACACCAGGAAACCAGGAGTGTCTCTACTCTCTCACTCCTGACTTTAAAGACCAGGAGACAAGAAAATCTCTACTCTCTCACTCATGACTTTAAATACCAGGAGACCAAGAGTGTCTCTACTCTCTCACTCCTGACTGTAAACACCAGGAGACCAGGAGTGTCTCTACTCTCTCACTCCTGACTGTAAACCCCAGGAGTGTCTCTACTCTCTCACTCCTGACTGTAAACACCAGGAGACCAGGAGTGTCTCTAATCTCTCACTCCTGACTGTAAACCCCAGGAGTGTCTCTACTCTCTCAATCTGACTATAAACACCAGGAGACCAGGAGTGCCTCTACTCTCTCACTCATGACTATAAAGACCAGGAGACCAGGAGTGTCTCTACTCTCTCACTCCTGACTGTAAATCCCAGGAGTATTTCTGCACTCTCGCTGCTGACTATAAACTCCAGGAGACCAAGGTGTGTCTCTACTCTTTCACTCCTTACTATAAACACCAGCAGTGTCTCTACACTCTCACTCCTGACTAAACCGCAGGAGACCAGGAGAGTCTCTACTCTCTCACTCTGACTATAAACACCAGCCAGACCAGGAGAGTCTTTACACTCCCACTCCTGACTATAAACCCCAGGAGACCAGGAGTGGTCTGTAGCTCTCTCACACGTAACTATAAGCAGCAGGAGACCAGGAGTGTCTCCACTCCCTCACTCCTTACTGTAAACACCAGGAGACCAGGAGTGTCTCTACTCTTTCACTCCTGACTGTAAACACCAGGAGAACCAGGAGTGTCTCTACTCCCTCACTCCTGACTGTAAACACCAGGAATGTCCCCTACTCTCTCACTCCTGACTGTAAACCCCAGGAGTGTCTCTACGCTCTCGCTGCTGTGTATAAACACCAGGAGACCAAGATGTGTCCCTACTCTTTCACTCATGACTATAAACACGAGGAGTGTCTCTACTCTCCCACTCATGACTATAAACATCAGGAGACCAGGAGTGTCTCTACTCTCTCACACCTGACTGTCAACCCCAGGAGTGTCTCTACTCTCTCATTCCTGAGTATAAATAACAGGAGAGTCTCTACTCTCACTCATTACTGTTAAACACCAGGAGACCTGGAGTGTCACTACTCTCTCACTCCTGACTATAATTCCAGGAGACCTGGAGCGTCTCTACTCTCTCACTCCTGACAATAAACACCAGGAGTGTCTCTACAGTCTCACTCCTGACTATAATCACCAGGAGGCCAGGAGTGTCTCTACTCTCTCTCTCCTGACTATAAACACCAGCAGTGTCTCTACTCTCTCACTCCTGATTATAAACAAAAGGAGTGTCGCTAATCTCTCACTCCTGACTATAAACACCAGGAGACCAGGAGAGCCTCTATACTCTCACTCTGACTGTAAACCCTACAGTGTCTCTAGTCCCTCACTCCTGACTATAAACCCCAGGATATCATGAGTGACTTTACACTCCAACTCCTGACTATAAAGACCAGGAGACCAGGAGTGTCTCCCTTCTCTCTCACTCCTGACCATAAACACCAAGGAGACCAGGAGTGTTTCTACTCTCTCACTCCTGACTGTAAACACCAGGAGTGTCTCTGCTCTTTCATCCCTGACTGTAAACACCAGGAGACCAGGAGTGTCTCTACTCCCTCACTCCTGACTGTAATCCTTGGAGTGTCTCTACTCTCTCACTCCTGACTATAAACACCAGGAGAACTGGACTGTATCTACTCCCTAACTCCTGACTGCAAACACCAGGAGACAGGAGTGTCTCTACTCCCTCCCTCCTGACTGTAAACACCAGGAATGTCCCTACTCTCTCACTCCTGACTTTAAACGCCAGGAGTGTCTCTACACTCTCGCTGCTGTGTATCAACACAGGAGACCAAGGAGTGTCTCTATTCTCTCACTCCTGACTATAAACACCAGGAGTGTCTCTACTCTCTCAATCCTGACTGTAAACACCAGGAGACCAGGAGAGTCTCCACTCTCTCACTCCTGACTATAAACACCTGGAGTGTCTCGACTCTCTCACTCCTGACTGTAAACCCCAGGAGTGTCTCCACTCTCTCACTCCTGACTGTAAATCCCAGGAGACCAGGAGTGTCTCTACACTCTCACTCCTGACTATAAACACCAGGAGACCAGAATTGTCTCTAATCTCTCACTCCTGATTATAAACACCAGGAGACCAGGAGTGTCTTCACTCTCTCACCCATGACTATAAACACCAGGAGACCAGGAGTCTCTTTACACTCCCACTCCTGATTATAAAGACCAGGAGACCAGAATTGTCTCTAATCTCTCACTCCTACCTGTAAACCCCAGGAATGTCTCTACTCTCTCACTCCTGACTGTAAAGACCAGGAGACCAGGAGTGTCTCTACTCTTTCACTCCTGACTGTAAACCCCAGGAGTGTCTCTACCCTCTCACTCCTGACTGTAAACACCAGGAGACGGGCGTTGTCTCTATTCTCTCAATCCTGACTATGAGCCCCAGGGGTGACTCTAGTCTGTCACTATTGACTGTAAACCACAGGAGACCACAAGTGTCTCTACTCTCTCAGTCCTGACTATAGGCACCAGGAGACCAGGCATGTCTCCATTCTCTCACTCCTGACTATAAAACCAGGAGACCAGGACTGTCTCTACTCACTAACTCCTGACCATAAACACCAGGAGTGTCTCTACTCTCTCACTCCTGACTATAAAGACCAGGAGACCAGAAGTGTCTCTAATCTCTCACTCCTGACTGTAAACCCCAGGAGTGTCTCTACTCTCTCACTTCTGACTATAAACACCAGGAGACCAGGAGTGTCTCTACTCTCTCACTCCTGACTATAAAGACCAGGAGACCAGGAGTGTCTCTACTCTCTCACTCCTGACTATAAACACCCGGAGACCAGGAGTGTCTCTGATCTCTCACTCCTGACTATAAACACCAGGAGTGTCTCTACACTCTCACTCCTGATTATAAACACCAGGAGGCCAGAAGTGTCTCTACTCTCTCACTCCTGACTATAAACACCAGGAGACCAGCAGTGTCTCTACTCTCACTCCTGATTATAAACACGAGGAGACCAGGAGCATCTCTACTCTCTCACTCCTGACTGTAAACCCCAGGAGTGTCTCTATTCTCTCACTCCTGACTGTAAACACCAGAAGTGTCTCTACACTCTCACTCCTGACTGTAAACACCAGGAGTGTCTCTACTCTCTCACTCCTGACTATAAAGACCAGGAGACCAGGAGTGTCTCTAATCTCTCACTCCTGACTTTAAACACCAGGAGTGTCTCTACTCTCACTCCTGACTATAAACACCAGGAGTGTCTCTACTCTCTCACTCCTGACTATAAACACCAGGAGACCAGGAGTGTCTCTACTCTCTCACTCCTGACTATAAACACCAGGAGACCAGGAGTGTCTCTACTCTCTCACTCCCGTCTATAAACACCAGGAGACAGGAGTGTCTCTACTCTCTTATTCCTGACTGTAAGCAACAGGAGACCAGGAGTGTCTCTACTCCCTCACTCCTGACTATAAACCCCAGGAGTGTCTCTACTCCTGACTGTAAACCCCCAGGAGTGTCTCTACATTCTCGCTGCTGACTATAAACACCAGCAGACCACGGTGTGTCTCTACTCTTTCACTCCTGACTATAAACACCAGGAGTGTCTCTACACTTACACATCTGACTATAAACACCAGGAGACCAAGATTGTCTCTACACTCTCACCCCTGACTATAAACACCAGCAGACCAGGAGTTTCTCTACACTCTCACTCCTGATTGTAAACCCCAGGATTGTCTCTACTCTCTCACTCCTGACTATACACACCAAGAGACCAGGAGTGTCTCTACACTCTCACTCCTGACTGTAGACCCCAAGAGTGTCTCCACTCTCTCATTCCTGACTATAAACACCAGGAGACCAGGAGTGTCTCTACTCTCTCACTCCTGACTTTAAAGACCAGGAGACCAAGAGTGGCCTCTACTCTCTCACTCCTGACTATATACACCAGGAGACCAGGAGTGTCTCTACTCTCTCACTCCTGACTATAAACAGCAGGAGACCAGGAGCATCTCTATTCTCTCACTCCTGACTGTAAACCCCAGGAGCGTCTCTACACTCTCACTCCTGGCTGTAACACAGGAGACCGGGTGTGTCTCTATTCTCTCAATCCTGACTATGAGCCCCAGGGGTGACTCTAGTCTGTCACTATTGACTGTAAACCACAGGAGACCACAAGTGTCTCTACTCTCTCAGTCCTGACTATAGGCACCAGGAGACCAGGCATGTCTCCATTCTCTCACTCCTGACTATAAAACCAGGAGACCAGGACTGTCTCTACACACTAACTCCTGACCATAAACACCAGGAGTGTCTCTACTCTCTCACTCCTGACTGTAAACACCAGGAGACCAGGAGTGTCTCAAATCTGTCACTCCTGACTGTAAACCCCAGGAGTGTCTCTACTCTTTCACTCCTGACTATAAAGACCAGAAGACCTGAAGTGTCTCTAATCTCTCCCTCCTGACTGTAAACCCCAGGAGTGTCTCTACTCTCTCAATCCTGACTATAAACACCAGGAGACCAGGAGTGTCTCTACTCTCTCACTCATGACTATAAAGACCAGGAGACCAGGAGTATCTCTACTCTCTCACTCCTGACGATAAACCCCAGGAGTGTCTCTGCACTCTCGCTGCTGACTATAAACTCCAGGAGACCAAGGTGTGTCTCTACTCTTTCACTCCTTATATAAACACCAGCAGTGTCTCTACTCTCTCACTCCTGACTAAACCGCAGGAGACCAGGAGAGTCTCTACTCTCTCACTCCTGACTATAAACACCAGCAGACCAGGAGAGTCTTTACACTCCCACTCCTGACTATAAACCCCAGGAGACCAGGAGTGTCTGTAGCTCTCTCACACGTAACTATAAGCAGCAGGAGACCAGGAGTGTCTCCACTCCCTCACTCCTGACTGTAAACATCAGGAGACCAGGGGTGTCTCTACTCTTTCACTCCTGACTATAAACACCAGGAGTGTCTCTGCTCTCTCACTCCTGACTGTAAACACCAGGAATGTCCCTACTCTCTCACTCCTGACTGTAAACCCCAGGAGTGTCTCTACTCTCTTTCCTTACTGTAAACACCAGGAGACCAGGAGTGTCTCTACTCTTTCACTCCTGACTGTAAACACCAGGAGACCAGGAGTGTCTCTACTCCCTCACTCCTGACTGTAAACACCAGGAATGTCCCTACTCTCTCACTCCTGACTGTAAACCCCAGGAGTGTCTCTACGCTCTCGCTGCTGTGTATAAACACCAGGAGACCAAGATGTGTCCCTACTCTTTCACTCATGACTATAAACATCAGGAGACCAGGAGTGTCTCTACTCTCTCACACCTGACTGTCAACCCAGGAGTGTCTCTACTCTCTCAATCCTGAGTATAAACACCAGGAGAGTCTCTACTCTCACTCCTTACTGTAAACACCAGGAGAGCAGGATTGCCTCTACTCTCTCACTCCTGACTATAAACACAGGAGACCAGGAGCGTCTCTACACTCTTACTCCTCACTGTAAACCCCAGGAGTGTCTCTGCACTCTTGCTGCTGACTATAAACGCCAGGAGACCAAGGTGTGTCTCTACTCTTTCAATCCTTACTATAAACACCAGCAGTGTCTCTACTGTCTCACCCCTGACTATAAACACCTGCAGACCAGGAGTGTCTCTACTCTCTCACTCCTGACTATAAATGCCAGGAGACGAGGAGAGCCTCTATACTCTCACTCCTGACTGTAAACCCTGCAGTGTCTCTACTCTCTCACTCCGGACTGTAAACCCCCAGAGACCAGGAGAGTCTTTACACTCCCACTCCTGACTATAAACCCCAGGAGACCAGGAGTGTCTCCACTCTCTCACACCTGACTGTAAACATCAGGAGACCAGGGGTGTCTACTCTTTCACACCTGACTATAAACACCAGGAGTGTCTCTGCTCTTTCATCCCTGACTGTAAACACCAGGAGACCAGGAGTGTCTCTACTCCCTCAATCCTGACTGTAAAACACCAGGATACCAGGAGTGTCTCTACTCCCTCACTCCTGACTGTAATCCCTTGGAGTGTCTCTACTCCCTCACTCCTGACTGTAATCCCTTGGAGTGTCTCTACTCTCTCACTCCTGACTATAAACACCAGGAGAACTGGACTGTATCTACTCCCTAACTCCTGACTGCAAACACCAAGAGACCAGGAGTGTCTCTACTCCCTCCCTCCAGACTGTAAACCCCAGGAATGTCACTACTCTCTCACTCCTGACTTTAAACCCCAGGAGTGTCTCTACACTCTCGCTGCTGTGTATCAACACCAGGAGACCAAGGTGTGTCTCTACTCTTTCACTCCTGACTATAAACACGAGGAGTGTCTCTACTCTCTCACTCCTGACTATAAACACCAGGAGACCAGGAGAGTCTCTACTCTCTCACTCCTGACTGTAAACACCAGGAATGTCCCTACTCTCTCACTCCTGACTGTAAACCCCAGGAGTGTCTCTACTCCCACTCCTTACTGTAAACACCAGGAGACCAGGAGTGTCTCTACTCTTTCACTCCTGACTGTAAACACCAGGAGACCAGGAGTGTCTCTACTCCCTCAATCCTGACTGTAAACACCAGGAATGTCCCTACTCTCTCACTCCTGACTGTAAACCCCAGGTGTGTCTCTACACTCTCGCTGCTGTGTATAACCACCAGGAGACCAAGGTGTGTCTCTACTCTTTCACTCATGACTATAAACACGAGGAGTGTCTCTACTCTCACTCATGACTATAAACATCAGGAGACCAGGAGTGTCTCTACTCTCTCACTCATGACTGTAAACCCTAGGAGTGCCTCTACACACTGACTCCTGACTACAAACACCAGCAGACCAAGAGAGTCTCTACCCTCTCACTCCTGACTGTAAACCCCAGGAGTGTCTCTACACTCTCACTCCTGACTGTAAACCCCAGAAGTGTCTCTAATCTCTCACTCCTGACTGTAAACCCCAGGAGTGTCTCTACTCTCTCACTCCTGACTATAAACACCTGGAGACCAGGAGTGTCTCTACTCTTTCACTCCTCACTTTAAAGACCAGGAGACCAAGAGTGTCTCTACTCTCTCACTCCTGTCTATAAACGCCAGGAGTGTCTCTACTCTCTCACTCCTGATTGTAAACACCAGGAGACCAGGAGTGTCTCTATTCTCTCAATCCTGACTATGAGCCCCAGGGGTGACTCTAGTCTGTCACTATTGACTGTAAACCACATTAGACCACTAGTGTCTCTACTCTCTCACTCCTGACTATAAACACCAGGAGTCCAGGAGTGTCTCCATTCTCTCACTCCTGACTATAAACACCAGGAGACCAGGAGTCCCTCTACACTGTCACTCCTGACGACAAACACCAGGAGACAGGAGAGTCCCTACACTCTCGTTCTTGACAGTAACCCCAGGAGTATCTGTACACTCTCACTCCTGACTATAAAACCAGGAGACCAGGCGTGTCTCTACGCTCTCACTACTGACTGTAAACCCCAGGAGACCAGGAATGTCTCTACTCTCTCACTCCTGACTGTAAACCCCAGGAGTGTCTCTACTCTCTCACTCCTGACTGTAAACCCCAGGAGTCTCTCTGCCCTCTCATTCCTGACTGTAAAACCAGGAGACCAGGAGTGTCTCTAATCTCTCACTCCTGACTGTAAACCCCAGGAGTCCGGGAGTGTCTCTGCTCTCTCACTCCTGACAATAATCACCAGGAGACCAAGAGTGTCTCTGCTCTCTCACTCATGACTATAAATACTAGGAGAGTCTCTACTCTCACTCCTGACTGTAAACACCAGGAGACCAGGAGTGTCTCTACTCTCTCACTCCTGTCGATAAAACCAGGAGACCAGGAGTGTCTCCACTCTCTCACTCCTGACTATAAACACCAGGAGACCAGGAGCGTCTCTACACTCTCTCTCCTGACTGTAAACACGAGGAGTGTCTCTACACTCTCACCCCTGACTATAAACACCAGGAGTGTCTCTACTGTCTCACTCCTGACTATAAACACCAGGAGACCAGGAGCGTCTCTACTCTCTCACTCCTGACTATAAACACTAGGAGACCAGGAGTGTCTCTACTCCCTCACTGCTGACTGTAAACCTAGGAGTGTCCCTACTCTCTCTCTCCTGACTGTAACCCCAGGAGTGTCTCTGCACTCTCGCTGCTGACTATAAACTCCAGGAGACCAAGGTGTGTCTCTACTCTTTCACACCTGACTATAAACGCCAGGAGACCAGGAGTGTCTCCACTCTCTCACTCCTGACTGTAAACCCCAGGAGTGTCTCTACTCTCTTTCCTTACTGTAAACCCCAGGAGACCAGGAGAGTCTCTATTCTCTCACTCCTGACTATAAACCCCAGGAGACCAGGAGTGTCTGTTGCTCTCTCACTCCTGACTATAAGCAGCAGGAGACCAGGAGTGTTTCCACTCTCTCACACCTGACTGTAAACATCAGGAGACCAGGGGCCTCTCTACTCTTTCACTCCTGACTATAAACACCAGAAGTGTCTCTACTCTCTCACTCCTGACTGTAAACACCAGGAGACCAGGAGTGTCTCTACTCCCTCACTCCTGACTGTAATCCCTTGGAGTGTCTCTACTCTCTCACTCCTGACTATAAACACCAGGAGAACTGGAGTGTCTCTACTCGCTAACTCCTGACTGTAAACACCAGGAGACCAGGAGTGTCTCTACTCTCTCACTCCTGACTGTAATCACCAGGAATGTCCCTACTCTCTCACTCCTGACTGTAAACCCCAGGAGTGTCTCTACACTCTCGCTGCTGAGTATAAACACCATGAAACCAAGGTGTGTCTCTACTCTTTCACTGCTGACTATAAACACCAGGAGTGTCTCTACTCTCTCACTCATGACTATAAACACCAGGAGACCAGGAGTGTCTCTAATCTCTCACTTCTGACTGTAAACCCCAGGAGTGTCTCTACTCTCTCAATCCTGACTATAAACACCAGGAGCCCGGGAGTGTCTCCACTCTCTCACTCCTGACTATAAACACCAGGAGACCAGGAGTTTCTCTACTTTCTCACTCCTGACTATAAACACCAGGAGACCAGTGTGTCTCTAATCTTTCAGTCCTAACTGTAAACACCAGGAGAGTCTCTATTCCCTCACTCCTGACTATAAACCCTAGGACTGTCCCTACTCTCTCACTCCTGTCTATAAACACCAGAAGTGTCTCTACTCTCTCACTCCTGATTGCAAACACCAGGAGACCAGGATTGTCTCTATTCTCTCAATCCTGACTATGAGCCCCAGGGGTGACTCTAGTCTGTCACTATTGACTGTAAACCACAGGAGACCACTAGTGTCACTACTCTCTCACTCCTGACTATAAACACCAGGAGACCAGGAGTGTCTCCATTCTCTCACTCCTGACTATAAACACCATGAGACCAGGAGTGCCTCTACACTGTCACTCCTGATGACAAACACCAGGAGACGGGAGAGTCCCTACACTCTCGTTCTTGACAGTAAACCCCAGGAGTATCTGTACACTCTCACTCCTGACTATAAAACCAGGAGACCAGGCGTGTCTCTACGCTCTCACTCCTGACTGCAAACACCAGGAGACCAGGAGAGTCTTTACTGTCTCACTCCTGACTGTAACCCCAGGAGACCAGGAGTGTCTCTACTTTCTCACTCCTGACTGTAAACCCCAGGAGTGTCTCTGCTCTCTCACTCCTGACTGTAAACCGCAGGAGTGTCTCTGCTCTCTCATTCCTGACTGTAAAACCAGGAGACCAGGAATGTCTCTAATCTCTCACTCCTGACTGTAAACCCCAGGAGACCGGGAGTGTCTCTGCTCTCTCACTCCTGACAATAATCACCAGGAGACCAAGAGTGTCTCTGCTCTCTCACTCATGACTATAAACACTAGGAGAGTCTCTACTCTCACTCCTGACTGTAAACACCAGGAGACCAGGAGTGTCTCTACTCCCCTCCCTCCTGACTGTAAACACCAGGAATGTCCCTACTCTCTCACTCCTGACTTTAAACCCCAGGAGTGTCTCTACACTCTCGCTGCTGTGTATCAACACCAGGAGACCAAGGTGTGTCTCTACTCTCTCACTCCTGACTATAAACACCAGGAGTGTCTCTACTCTCTCACTCCTGACTATAAACACCAGGAGACCAGGAGTGTCTCTACTCTCTCACTCCTGACTGTAAACCCCAGGAGTGTCTCTACTCTCTCACTCCTGACTGTAAACCCCAGGAGTGTCTCTACTCCCACTCCTTACTGTAAACACCAGGAGACCAGGAGTGTCTCTACTCTTTCACTCCTGACTGTAAACACCAGGAGACCAGGAGTGTCTCTACTCCCTCAATCCTGACTGTAAACACCAGGAATGTCCCTACTCTCTCACTCCTGACTGTAAACCCCAGGAGTGTCTCTACACTCTCGCTGCTGTGTATAACCACCAGGAGACCAAGGTGTGTCTCTACTCTTTCACTCATGACTATAAACACCAGGAGTGTCTCTACTCTCTCACTCCTGACTATAAAGACTAGGAGACCAGGAGTGTCCCTACTCTCTCACTCCTGACTTTACAACCCAGGAGTGCCTCTACAAAGTGACTCCTGACTACAAACACCAGGAGACCAGGAGCGTCTCTACACTCTCGCTCCTGGCTGTAAACCCCAGGTGTGTCTCTACACTCTCACTCCTGACTGTAAACCCCAGGACTGTCTCTACTCTCTCACTCCTGACTAAAAACACCAGGAGCCCAGGAGTGTCTCTACTCTCTCACTCCTGACTATAAACCCCAGGAGAACAGGAGTTTCTCTACTATCTCACTCCTGACCGTAAATCCCAGGAGTGTCTCTACTCTCTCACTCCTGATTGTAAACACCAGGAGACCAGGAGTGTCTCTATTCTCTCAATCCTGACTATGAGCCCCAGGGGTGACTCTAGTCTGTCACTATTGATTGTAAACCACATTAGACCACTAGTGTCTCTACTCTCTCACTCCTGACTATAAACACCAGGAGACCAGGAGTGTCTGTAGCTCTCTCACTCCTGACTATAAGCAGCAGGAGACCAGGAGTGTCTCCACTCTCTCACACCTGACTGTAAACATCAGGAGACCAGGGGCGTCTCTACTCTTTCACTCCTGACTATAAACACCAGAAGTGTCTCTACTCTCTCACTCCTGACTGTAAACACCAGGAGACCAGGAGTGTCTCTACTCCCTCACTCCTGACTGTAATCCCTTGGAGTGTCTCTACTCTCTTACTCCTGACTATAAACACCAGGAGAACTGGAGTGTCTCTACTCGCTAACTCCTGACTGTAAACACCAGGAGACCAGGAGTGTCTCTACTCTCTCACTCCTGACTGTAAACCCCAGGAGTGTCTCTACACTCTCGCTGCTGAGTATAAACACCATGAAACCAAGGTGTGTCTCTACTCTTTCACTGCTGACTATAAACACCAGGAGTGTCTCTACTCTCTCACTCATGACTATAAACACCAGGAGACCAGGAGTGTCTCTAATCTCTCACTTCTGACTGTAAACCCCAGGAGTGTCTCTACTCTCTCAATCCTGAATATAAACACCAGGAGCCCGGGAGTGTCTCCACTCTCTCACTCCTGACTATAAATACCAGGAGACCAGTGTATCTCTAATCTTTCAGTCCTAACTGTAAACACCAGGAGAGTCTCTACTCCCTCACTCCTGACTATAAACCCTAGGACTGTCCCTACTCTCTCACTCCTGTCTATAAACACCAGAAGTGTCTCTACTCTCTCACTCCTGATTGCAAACACCAGGAGACCAGGATTGTCTCTATTCTCTCAATCCTGACTATGAGCCCCAGGGGTGACTCTAGTCTGTCACTATTGACTATAAACACCAGGAGACCAGGAGTGTCTCCATTCTCTCACTCCTGACTATAAACACCAGGAGACCAGGAGTGCCTCTACACTCTCGTTCTTGACAGTAAACCCCAGGAGTATCTGTACACTCTCACTCCTGACTATAAAACCAGGAGACCAGGCGTGTCTCTACTCTCTCACTCCTGACTGCAAACACCAGGAGACCAGGAGAGTCTTTACTCTCTCACTCCTGACTGTAACCCCAGGAGACCAGGAGTGTCTCTACTCTCTCACTCCTGACTGTAAACCCCAGGAGTGTCTCTGCTTCTCACTCCTGACTGTAAACCGCAGGAGTATCTCTGCTCTCTCATTCCTGACTGTAAAACCAGGAGACCAGGGGTGTCTCTAATCTCTCACTCCTGACTGTAAACCCCAGGAGACCGGGAGTGTCTCTGCTCTCTCACTCCTGACAATAATCACCAGGAGACCAAGAGTGTCTCTGCTCTCTCACTCATGACTATAAACACTAGGAGAGTCTCTACTCTCACTCCTGACTGTAAACACCAGGAGGCCAGGAGTGTCTCTACTCTCTCACTCCTGACGATAAAAACCAGGAGACCAGGAGTGTCTCCACTCTCTCACTCCTGACTATAAACACCAGGAGACCAGGAGCGTCTCTACACTCTCACTCCTGACTGTAAACACGAGGAGTCTCTCTACACTGTCACTCCTGACTATAAACACCAGGAGTGTCTCTACTCTCTCACTCCTGACTATAAACACCAGGAGTGTCTCTACTCTCTCACTCCTGACTATAAACACCAGGAGTGTCTCTACTCTCTCACTCCTGACTATAAACACTAGGAGACCAGAAGTGTCTCTACTCCCTCACTGCTGACTATAAACACCAGGAGTGTCTCCACTCTCTCACTCCTGACTATAAACACCAGGAGACCATGAGTATCTCTACTTTCTCACTCCTGACTATAAACACCAGGAGACCAGTGTGTCTCTAATCTTTCAGTCCTAACTGTAAACACCAGGAGAGTCTCTACTCCCTCACTCCTTACTGTAAACCCTAGGACTGTCCCTACTCTCTCACTCCTGACTGTAAATCCCAGGAGTGTCTCTACATGCTCACTCCTATTATAAACACA
This sequence comes from Carcharodon carcharias, assembly GCF_017639515.1. Lineage (NCBI taxonomy): Eukaryota > Metazoa > Chordata > Chondrichthyes > Lamniformes > Lamnidae > Carcharodon > Carcharodon carcharias. The sequence goes on from NW_024470889.1 coordinate 379,624, forward strand.
AGGAGACCAGTGTGTCTCTACTCTTTCACTCCTGACTATAAACACCAGGAGTGTCTCTACTCTCTCACTCCTGACTATAAATACCAGGAGTGTCTCTACTCTCACTCCTGACTATAAACATCAGGAGACCAGGAGTGTCTCTACTCTCTCACTCCTGACTATAAACACCAGGAGTGTCTCTACTCTCACTCCTGACTGTAAACATCAGGCGACCAGGACGGTCTCTACACTCTCACTACTGACTATAAACACCAGGAGTGTCTCTACTCTCTCACTCCTGACTGTAAACATCAGGAGACCAGGAGTGTCTCGACTGTCTCACTCCTGACTGTAAACTCCAGGAGACCAGGAGTGTCTCTAATATCTCACTCCTGACTGTAAACCCCAGGAGACCAGGAGTGTCTCTACTCTCTCAATTCTGACTATAAACACCAGGAGACCAGGAGTGTCTCCACTCTCTCACTGCTGACTGTAATCCCCAGGAGTGTCTCTACACTCTCACTCCTTAGTATAAACCCCAGGAGTGTATCTACTCTCTCACTCATGAATGTCAACTCCAGGTTGCTCTCTACTCTGTGCCTCCTGACTGTTAACTCCAGGAGTGTTTCTACTCTCTCACTCATGAATGTCAACTCCAGGACTGTCTCTGCTTCCTCACTCCTGACTCAAGAGCCAAGGAGTAACGCTGCTCTCTCACTCCTGACTGTAAACCTAAGGAGTGCCTATACACTTTCACTCCTTTCTCTCACTCCTAGTGTCTCTGTTTTCTCATTCCTGACTCTAACCCCGAGCAGTGTCTCAACACCCTCACTCCTGACTGTAAACCCCAAGAGTGTCTCTAATCTCTCACTCCCGACTGAGTCCCAGGGGTTTCCGTACTCTCTCGCTCGTGACTGTCATCTCCAGGATGGTCTCTAATCTGTCCCTCCTGACTGTAAACTCCAGGAGTGTCTCTACTCTCAAACTCATGAAAGTCAACTCCAGGTCTGTCTCTGCTGTTTGACTCCTGACTCTAAACTCCTGGAGTATCTCTACATTCTCACTCCTGACTATAAACACCATGAATGTCTCTACACTCTTGCTCCTGACTGTTAACTCCATAGATAGGGTGGTTTGTCGTGACTTGAGGAGGTTATAGAGATAGGGAGGCTTGTAGGTGCTGGAGGAGGTTACAGAGATAGGGAGGGTTGTAGAGGCTAGAGGAGTTTACAGAAATAGTGAGGGCTATTGGGACTGGACTAATTTACAGGGATAGGGAGAATTGTAGGGGCTGGAGGAGGTTACAGATTGGGCATGTAGTAGGGACTAGAATAGTTTGCAGAGGTAGTTAGGGTTTTAGTGTTTGGAGGAGTTTGCAGAGACAGGGTTTTAGTGGCTGGAGAAGGTTATAGAGATGGGGAGAGTTGAAGATGCTGGAGGAGGTTACAGAGATACGGCGGTTGTAAATCCTGGAGGAGGTTACAGAGTTTGGGAGGGTTGTAGGGGCTGGTGCAGTTTTCAGAGATAGGGAGGGTTCTGGTGCTGGAGGAGGTTACAGAAATAGGCTAGGTTGTCAGGGCTGTAGGTGGTTACCGAGATAGAGAGAGTTGTAGGGTCTGTAGAGGGATAAGAGATAGGGAGGGTTGTTGGGCTGGATCGGTTACAGAGAATCAGAGGTTGTAGACACTGAACAAGATTACAGAGATGAGTAGGGTTGTATTGCCTGGAGGAGGTTACAGAAATAGGGAGGGCTGTTGGGGCTGGAATATTTACAGGGATAGGGAGAATTGTAGGGGCTGGAGGATGTTTCAGAGATAGGGAGGGTTGTAGGTGTTGGAGGAAGTTACAGAAAAGGTGGGGGGGTTGTAGCTGCTGGAGGAGGTTACAGAGGTAGGGAGGGATGTAGATGCTGGACGAGATTACAGAGATGGGAGGGTTGTTGGGGCTGGGAGAGGTTACAGAGATAGTGACTGTTGTTGAGGCTGGAGGAGGTTACAGTCAGAGGGAGGGTTTTAGGGCTGGAGGAGGTTACAGAAATATGGAGGGCTTTCGGGGCTGGAGTATTTTACAGGGATAGGGAGTATAGTAGTGGCTGGAGGAGGTTACAGACATAGGGGGTGTGGGGGTGTTGTTGGGGCTAGAGGAGGTACAGTGATAGGTAGGGTTTTAGAAGCTAGAGGAGCTTACGGAAATAGGGAGGGTTCTAGGGGCTGCAGGAGTTTACAGAGATAGGGAGGGTTTTAGAAGTTAGAGGAGTTTACAGAAATATGGAGGGCTATAGGGGCTGGAGGAGGTTACAGAGAGAGGGAGATAAAAACAAAAAACTGCGGATGCTGAAAATCCAAAACAAAAACAGAATTACCTGAAAAAACTCGGCGGAGATGAACAAAGTTGACGTTTCGAGTCCTCATGACCCTTCAACAGAACTAAGTAAAAATAGGAGAGGGGTGAAATATAAGCTGGTTTAAGGTGGGGTGGGGGTGTGGTTGTAGGGACAAGCAAGCAGTGATAGGAGCAGATAATCAAAAGATGTCACAGACAAAAGAACAAAGAGGTGTTGAAGGTGGTGATATTATCTAAAGGAATGTGCTAATTAAGAATGGATGGCAGGACACACAAGGTACAGCTCTCGTGGGTGTAGGGTGGAATAAGACGAACAGGGCATAAAAGGTATAGATATGAAAATAATGGAAATAGGTGGGCAAAGCAAAATCAATATAAATTATTGGAAAAAACAAAAAGCAGGGGGAAGAAACGGAAAGGGGGTGGAGATAGGGGAGGGAGGTCAAGATCTAAAGTTGTTGAACTCAATATTCAGTTCAGAAGGCTGTAAAGTGCCTAGTCGGAAGATGAGGTGCTGTTCCTCCAGTTTGCGTTGGGCTTCACTGGAACAATGCAGCAAGCCAAGGACAGACATGTGGGCAAGAGAGCAGGTTGGAGTGTTACAATGGCAAGCGACAGGGAGGTCTGGGTCATTCTTGCGGACAGACCGAAGGTGTTCTGTAAACTGGTCCCCCTGTCTGTGATTGGTCTCTCCAATGTAGAGGAGACCACATTGGGAGCAACGAATGCAGTAGACTAAGTTGGTGAAAATGCAAGCGAAATCCTGCTTCACTTGAAAGGAGTGTTTGGGCCCTTGGACGGTGAGGAGAAAGGAAGTGAAGGGGCAGGTGTTGCATCTTTTGCGTGGGCATGCGGTGGTGCCATAGGAGGGGGTTGAGGAGTAGGGGGTGATGGAGGAGTGGACCAGGGTGTCACAGAGGGAACAATCCTTACAGAATGTGGCCGGGGGGGGGGGTGAAGGGAAGATGTGTTTGGTGGTAGTATCATGCTGGAGTTGGCGGAAATGGTGGAGGATGATCCTTTGAATGCGGAGGCTGGTGGGGTGATAAGTGAGGGCAAGGGCGACCCTATCATGTTTCTGGGAGAGAGGAGAAGGCGTGAGGGCGGATGCGCGGGAGATGGGCCGGACACGGTTGAGGGCCCTGTCAACGACCGTGGGTGGAAAACCTCGGTTAAGGAAGAAGGAGGACATGTCAGAGGAACTGTTTTTGAAGGTAGCATCATCAGAACAGATGCGACGGAGGCGAAAAAACTGAGAGAATGGGATGGAGTCCTTACAGGAAGTGAGGTGTGAGGAGCTGTAGTCGAGGTAGCTGTGGGAGTCGGTATGCTTGTAATGGATATTGGTGGACAGTCTATCACCAGAAATTGATTCAGAGAGGTCAAGGAAGGGAAGGGAAGGACAATCCCCATCCACCGCTACTCTCCTCCGTCTGGCTGAACTTGTTCTCTCACTAAACAATTTCTCCTTTAACTCCTCTCACTTCCTCCAAATAAAAGGTGTGGCTATGGGTACCCGCATGGCCCCAGTTCTGCCTGTCTCTTTATGGGGTATGTGGAACATTCCTTGTTCCAGTCCTACTCCGGTCCCCTCCCACAACTCTTTCTCCGGTACATCGATGATTACTTCGGTGCTGCTTCATGCTTTCGTCGGGACCTGGAAAAATTTATTAATTTTGCTTCCAATCTCCACCCCTCCATCATTTTCACATGGTCCATCTCTGACATTTGCCTTCCCTTCCTTGACCTTTCTGTCTCAATTTCTGGTGATAGACTGTCCACCAATATCCATTACAAGCCCACCGACTCCCACAGCAACCTTGACTACAGCTCCTCACACCCCGCTTCCTGTAAGGACTCCATCCCATTCTCTCAGTTCCTTCACTTCCGTCGCATCTGTTCTGATGATGCTACCTTCAAAAACAGTTCCTCTGACATGTCCTCCTTCTTCCTTAACCAAGGTTTTCCACCCACGGTGGTTGACAGGGCCCTCAGCCGTGTCCGGCCCATCTCCCGTGTATTCACCCTCACGCCTTCTCCTCCCTCCCAGAAACATGATAGGGTCCCCCTTGTCCTCACTTATCACCCCACCAGCCTCCGCATTCAAAGGATCATCCTCTGCCATTTCCGCCAACTCCAGCATGATGCCACCACTAAACACATCTTCCCTTCACCCCTCCGGCGTCATTCCGTAGGGATCATTCCCTCCGGGACACCCTGGTCCACTCCTCCATCACCCCCTACTCCTCAACCCCCACTTATGGCACCACCCCATGCCCACGCAAAAGATGCAACACCTGCCCCTTCACTTCCTCTCTCCTCACCGTCCAAGGGCCCAAACACTCCTTTCAAGTGAAGCAGCATTTCACTTGCACTTGCTTCAATTTAGTCTACTGTATTCATTGCTCCCCATGTAGTCTCCTTTACATTGGAGAGACCAAACACAGACAGGGCGACCGCTTTGCAGAACACCTTCGGTCTGTCCACAAGAATGACCCAGACCTCCCTGTCACTTGCCATTTTAACACTCCACCCTGCTCTCTTGCCCACATGTCTGTCCTTGGTTTGCTGCATTGTTCCAGTGAAGCCCAACGCAAACTGGAGGAACAGCACCTCATCTTCCGACTTGGCACTTTACAGCCTTCCGGACTGAATATTGAGTTCAACAACTTTAGATCTTGAACTCCCTCCTCCATCCCCACCCCCTTTCCGTTTCTTCCCCCCCCTTTTGTTTTATCCAATAATTTATATTTTTCTTTTCCCACCTATTTCCATTATTTTTATATCTATACCTTTTATGCCCTGTTAGTCTTATTCCACCCCATCCCCACTAGAGCTGTACCTTGTGTGTCCTGCCATCCATTCTTAATTAGCACATTCCTTTAGATAATATCACCAACTTTAACACCTCTTTGTTCTTTTGTCTGTGACATCTTTTGATTATCTGCTCCTATCACTGCTTGCTTGTCCCTACAACCACACGGCCAACAGCACCCCCCCCACTTCTCTCCCCCCACCCTCCACCTTAAACCAGCTTATATTTCACCCCTCTCCTATTTTTACTTAGTTCTGTCGAAGGGTCATGAGGACTCGAAACGTCAACTTTGTTCATCTCCACCGATGCTGCCAGACCTGTTGAGTATTTCCAGGTAATTCTGTTTTTGTTTTGTGACAGAGATAGGGGGGGTTGTCGGTGCTGGAGGAGGTTACACAATACTCTAGATCTCACTCTCGGTCTCACCATTGCCCTGTACAATTGAAGAATAACCTCCCTGCAATTCCCCTCACAATAAATGATAACATTCTATTAGCTTTCCTAACTACCAGCTCTACCTACATACTAACATTCTGTGATTCATGCTCTCGGACACCCAGGTCCCTCTGAATCTCAGAGCTCTGCAATCTCTCACCATTTAGATAATAAGCTTATTTTTATTCTTCTTGCCAAAATGAACAATTTCACCTTTGCCCACATTATACTCCATCTGCCAGGTATTTGCCCATTTACTTAACCTATCTCTGTCTCTTTGTAGCCTTCTTACATCCTCTTCACAATTTGCTTTCCCATCTATCTTTGTATCATCAACAAATTTAGCAACCATAGCTTCGATCCCTTCAGCCAAGTCATTTATATAAATGATAAAAAGTGAAGGGCCATGCACTGACCCCAGCACTGGGAGGAGGCATTGGCGCAGTGATATTGTTGCTGGCCTACCCAGAGACCCAGGGGAAATCTTTGGGAATCTCGCCACAGCAGATGGTGGAATTGAATTCAATAAAAATCTGGAATTAAAAGTCTGATGTTGACCATTAAACTATTGTTGTAAAAACTCATCAGGATCACTAGTGTGCCATCCTTACCCGGTGGGGCCTACACGTGACTCCAGACCCGTGGTCAATGTGGTTGACTCTGAAATGGCCTACCAAGCCACTCAGTTTTTACAAACGGCTACAAAGTCACAAAAAAGGAATGAAACCAGATGGACCACCCGGCATCGATCTCGGCAACGGAAATGACAAAGGCTTTCACAGCTGTCGACCCTGCAAAGTCCTCCTTACTCACATCTGGGTCTAGAGCCAAAATTGGGAGAGCTGCCTCACAGACTAGTCAAACAACAGCCTGACATATTCATCCTCACAGAATCGTGCCTTGCAGATAATGTCCCAGACACCATCATCACCATCACCATCCCTGGGTATGTCCTGTTCCACCAGCAGGACAGGCCCAGCAGAGGTGACAGCACAGTGGTATACAGTGTGGAGGGAGTTGCCCTGGGAGTCCTCCACATCGACTCCAGACCCCATGATGTCTCATTACATCAGGTCAAACATGGACAAGGAAACCTCCAGCTGATGACCACGTACTGCCCTCTCTCAGCTGATGAACCAGTGCCCCTCCATGTTGAACATCACTTGGAGGAAGCACTGACGGTGGCAAGGGCACAGAATATACTCTGTACTTCAATGTCCACCACCAAGAATGGCTCGTTAGCACCGCTACTGACTGAGCTGGCCGAGTCCTAAAAGACATAACTGCTAGACTGGGTCTGCGGCACGTGGTGAGGGAACCAACAAGAGGGAAAAACATACTTGACCTCATCCTCACCAACCTGCCTACCGCAGATGCAGCTGTCCATGACAGTATCGGTAGGAGTGACCACCGCACACTCATTGTGGAGACGAAGTCCCACCTTCACATTGAGGACACCCTCACTACCACCGTGCTAAATGGGATAAATTTTGAACAGATCTAGCAACTCTAGACTGGGCATCCATGAGGCACTGTGGGCCTCCAGCAGCAGCTGAAGTGTACTCGAACATAATCGGTAATCACAATCTGTAGAAAATTGTCCAGGTATGTCCTGTATACACAAAGCAGAGCAAATCCAAACCGGCCAATTACCACCCTACTCTCGATCATCAATAAAGTAATGGAAGGGGGCATCAGGAGTGCTGTCAAGTGATGCTTGCTTAGCAATAACCTGCTCACTGATGCCCAGTTTGGGTTCTGCCAGGGCCACTCAGCTCCTGACCTCATTACAGCCTTGGCTCAAACATGGACAAAAGAGCTGAACTCCAGAGGTGAGGTGAGAGTGACTGTCCTTGACATCAAGGCAGCATTTGACCGAGTGTGGCATCAAGGAGCCCCAGCAAAACTGGAGTCAATGGGAATCAGGGGGAAAACTCTCCACTGGTTGGAGTCATACCTAGCACAAAGGAAGATGGTTGTGGTTGAATTCAATAAAAAAAAAATTGAAATTGAAAGTCTGATGATGACAATGAAACTATTACATGGTTGTGGTTGTTGGCGATCAGCCATCTCAGTTCCAGGACATCACTGCAGGAGTTCCTCAGGGTAGTGTCCTCGGCCCAACCATCTTCAGCTGCTTCGTCAATGACCTTCCTTCCATCATGAGGTCAGAAGTGGGGATGTTCGCTGATGTTTGCACAATGTTCAGCACCGTTCGCAACACCTCAGATACTGAAGCAGTCCATGCCCAAATGCAACAAGATCTGAACATTATCCAGGCTTGGGCTGACAAGTGGTAAGAAACATTTGTGCCACACAAGAGCCAGGCAATGGCCATCTACAACAAGAGAGAACCTGACTATGGCCCCTCACCATTCAATGGCATTACCATCACTGAATCTCCCATTATCAACATCCTGGGGGTTACCATTGACCAGAAACTGAAGTGGACGCCCTACATAAATGCTGCAATAGCAGGTCCGAGGCTCGGAATCATGAGACGAGTGATTCACCTCCTGACTCCCCAAAGCCTGTCCACCATCTACAAGGCACAAGTAAAGAGTGTGATGGAATACTCTCCACTTAGCTGGATGAGCGCAGCTCCCACAACACTCAAGAAGCTCAAGATCATCCAGGACAAAGCCGTCTGCTTGATTGGCACCGCATCCAAAAACATTCAATCCCTCCATCACTGACGCACAGTAGCAACAGTGTGTATCATCTGCAAGAAGCGCTGCAGGAATTCAGCAAGGCCTCTTCTGCAGCTCTTTCCAAACCTATGACGTCTACCACCAAGTAGGACAAGGGCAGCAGATAGATGGGACCACCACCACCTGGAAGTTGTCTCCCAAGTCACTCACTGTCAATGTCGCTGGGACAAAATCCTGGAACTCCCTCTCTAACAGCACTGTGGGTGTACCTACTCCACATGGACTACAGCGGTTCAAGGAGGCAGCTCAGCACCACCTTCTCAAGGGCAACTCGGGATGGGGAATAAATGCTGGCCCAGCCAGCGAAGCCCACATTCCCGGAATGAATTTTTAAAAGATATCTTCAAATTTTAGGGCAAAGTTGTAAGCCAAGGCCAATCCAATCCAACTCAGATTTAATTACAGAATTACCTGGAAAAACTCAGCAGGTTCAACAGAACCATGAGGACTCGAAACGTCAACTCTTTTCTTCTCCGCCGATGCTGCCAGACCTGCTGAGTTTTTCCAGGTAATTCTGTTTTTGTTTTGGATTTCCAGCATCCGCAGTTTTTTTTGTTTTTATCAGATTTAATTATAATGACTCCAAACATTTCAAAATAAAGTGCGCTTCCCCTTTAATATCATCACTCAAATTCTGATTTTTGCTATAACTTCTTTTACTTTCTCCTTTGACTCACACACATTTCGTAAAACTTCCAGCAGATACACTGCACACAAATTAACATTTCCCATTCACCGACTTCCGAACACACAAAGAAAACGTCAACATAGAAATTGTTTCCCTGTGTATCTGCCTGTGGCACTCGAGACTACTGTCTGCTTGCTCTTTAAACAATGCCAGTCTACATTCCCCGGCTGCCTGAATATTCCCAGTTTGGGATGTCCCTACAAATCACAATGTTCAGTTTCTTACCTTTCCATCAGCAATGTGCCCGTAATGACTACTTTCTCGGTGTTTTTCAGGACTCCATTTCAGATCCCAATCATCATTCTTCATTTTGTTCTCTACCTTTTTATGTTTGTCTTAGAGGCTCTTCACCAGCGACCCTCCCAGCCCATTGGCCGGTAAGTTATTTGTCTTTGAGTCTGTCATTATGTTATGATATTGTCAGTTCATTACTGCATTTTCTCTGTCACCCACAATTGACCCAATTGTGTGTCTACGATTTCCCCATAGCCCACAGTTGACCCCAGTGGCTCTCTCTGGTTTCTTAATAGCCCACAGTGGAACCCAGTGGTTCTCAAAGGTTTCCTGAAACTCATTGTTGAATCTGGTGGCTCCCTACAGTTTCCCTATAGCCCACAGTTGACCCAATTGTGTCTCTACACTTTCCCCATAGCCCACAGTTGACCCCAATGTGTTTCTACACTTTCCCTATAGCCCACAGTTGACGCCGATGTGTCTCTACTCTTTCCCTATAGCCCACAGTTGACGCCGATGTGTCTCTACTCTTTCCCTATAGCCCACAGTTGACCCCAGTATGCCTCTAAGATTTCCCTATAGCCTGCACCGACTCCAGTGGCTCTCTACAGATTCCCTATCGCCCACACTGACTCCAGTGGCTCTGTACGGTTTCCATATATCCCACACGCACTCCAGTGGCTCTCTACGGTATTCCTATGGTCCACACAGACACCAGTGGCTCTCTACGGTTTCCTTATAGTCCACATTGACTCCAGTGGCTCTCTATGGTTTCCCTAAGCCCACACTGACTCCAGTGGATCTCTACGGTTTCCCTATATCCCACACTGACTCCATTGGCGCTCTACATTTTCCCTACAGTCCACACTGCCTCCAGTGGCACTCAACAGTGTCCCTACATCCCACACTGATTCCAGTGACTCTGTATGGTTTCTCTATTGCCCTCGCTGACCCCAGTGGCTCTCTACAGATTCCCTAAAGCCCACACTGACTCCAGTGGCTCTGTATGGTTTCCCTATATCCCACACTGACTCCAATGGCTCGCTACGGTTTCACTATATCACACACTGACTCTAGTGGCTCTCTACGGTTTCGCTATAGTCCACACAGTCCCCAGTGGCTCTCTACGGCTTCCCTATATCCCACACTGATTCCAGCGGCTCTCTACGGTTTTCCTATAGACCAGACTGACCCCAGTGGCTCTCTACGGTTTCCCTATACCACACACTAACTCTAGTGGCTCTCTACGGTTTCCCTACAGTCCACAATGACCCCAGTGGCTCTCTACAGTTTCCCTATAGTCCACACTGTCTCCAGTGGCTCTCTCTGGTTTCCTTATAGCCCTCGCTGACTCCAGTGGCTCTCTACAGATTCCCTAAATCCCACACTGAGACCAGTGGCTCTGTACAGTTGCCCTATATGCCACACTCACTCCAGTGGCTCTCTACGGTATTCCTATAGTCCACACTGACTCCAGTGGCTCTCTACAGATTCCCTAAATCCCACACTGACACCAGTGGCTCTGTATGGTTGCCCTATATGCCACACTCACTCCAGTGGCTCTCTACGGTATTCCTATAGTCCACACTGACTCCAGTGGCTCTCTACGGTTTCCCTGTGGCCCACACTGGCTCCAGTGGCTCACTACGGTTTCCCTATGGTCCACACGGACACCAATGGCTCTCTAAGGTTTCCCTATAGTCCACATGGACACCAGTGGCTCTCTACGGTTTCCCTATAGTCCACATTGACTCCAGTGGCTCTCTACGGTTTCCCTATAGTCCACATTGACTCCAGTGGCTCTCTACGGTTTTCCTAAGCCCACACTGACTCAAGTGGATCTCTACGGTTTCCCTATATCCCACACTGACTCCATTGGCGCTCTACATTTTCCCTATAGACCACACTGCCTCCAGTGGCACTCAACAGTTTCCCTACATCCCACACTGACTCCAGTGGCTCTGTACGATTTCTCTATAGCCCTCGCTGACCCCAGTGGCTCTCTAAATATTCCCTAAAGCCCACACTGACTCCAGTGGCTCTGTATGGTTTCCCTATAACCCACACTCACTCCAGAGGCTCTCTACGGTTTCCCTATAGCCCACACTGACTCCAGCAGCTCTCTATGGTTTTCCTATGGCCCGCTGTGACTCCAGTGGCTCACTACGGTTTCCCTATGGTAAACACTGACTCCAGTGGCTCTCTACGGTTTCCCTATAGCCCACACTGACTCCAGTGGTTCTCTACGGCTTCCCTATATCCCACACTGACTCCAATGGCTCGCTACTGTTTCCCTATATAACGCACTGACTCTAGTGGCTCTCTACGGTTTTGCTATAGTCCACACAGACCCCAGTGGCTCTCTACGGCTTCCCTATATCCCACACTGATACCAGCGGCTCTCTACGGTTTTCCTATAGACTACACTGACCCCAGTGGATCTCTACGGTTTCCCTACAGTCCACACTGACCCCAAATCCTCTCTACGGTTTGCCTATAGTCCACACTGTCTCCAGAGGCTCTCTATGGTTTCCTATAGTCCACACTGACTCCAGCTGCTCTCTAGGGTTTCCCTAAAGCCTGCACTGAATCCAGCGGCTCTCCACGTTTTCCCTATAACCCACTCTGACTCCAGCGGCTCTCAACAGATTCCCTATAGTCCACACTGCCTCCAGTGGTACTCTACGGATTCCCTATATCCCACACTGACTCCAGTGGTTCTGTACGGTTTCCCTATAGCCCTCACTGACTCCAGTGGCTTTATACAGATTCACTGAAGCCCACACCGACCCCAGTGGCTCCCTACGGCTTCCCTATATGACACACTGACTCCAGCTGCTCTCTGTGGTTTCCCTAAAGCCTGCACTGTCTCCAGCTGCTCTACACGTTTTCCCAAATCCCACACTGACTCCAGCGGTTCTCTACGGTTTCCCTATAGCCCACACTAACTCTCGTGGTTCTCTACGGTTTTCCTATAGTCCATACTGACTCCAGTGGCTCTCTACGGTTTCTATATGGCCCACCCTTACTCCAGTGGCTCACTACAGTTTTCCTATAGTCCACACTGACTCCAGTGGCTCTCTACGGTTTCCCTATAGTCCACACTGACTCCAGTGGCTCTCTACGGTTTCCCTCTAGTCCACACAGACACCAGTGGCTCTCTACGGTTTCCCTATAGTCCACACTGACTTCAGCGGCTCTCTACGGTTTCCCTGTAGTCCAAACTGACCCCATTGTCTCTCTATGGTTTCCCTAAAGAGTGCACTGACTCCAGTGGCTCTCTACGTTTCCCTATAGTCCACACTGACTCCAGTGGCTCTCTACAGTTTTCCTATAGTCCACACTGACACCAGCGGCTCTCTACGGTTTCCCTATAGTCCACACTGACTTCAGCGGCTCTCTACAGTTTCCCTGTAGTCCAAACTTACCCTATTGTCTCTCTACGGTTTCCCTAAAGACTGCACTGACTCCAGTGGTGCTCTACGGTTTCCTTATGGCCCACACTGACTCCAGTGGATTTCTATGGTTTCCCTATATCCCACACTGACTTCGTTGGCTCTCTACAGATTCCCTATAGTCCACACTGCCTCCAGTGGCTCTCTACGGATTCCCTACATCCCACCCTGTCTCCAGTGGCTCTGCACGGTTTCCCTATAGCCCTTGCTGACTCCAGTGGCTCTCTACAAAATCCCTAAAGCCCACACTGACACCAGTGGCTCTGTACGGTTTCCCATATGCCACACACAGTCCAGCGGCTCTCTACGGTATTCCGAAAGTCCACACTGACTCCAGTGGCTCTCTACGGATCCCTGTTGCCCACCCTGACTCCAGTGGCTCACAACGGTTTCCCTATAGTCCACACTGACTCCAGAGGCTCTCTACGGTTTCCCTATAGTACACACTGACTCCAGTTGCTCTCTACGGTTTCCCTATATCCCACACAGACTCCAGTGGCTCTCTACGGTTTCCTATATCCCACAAAGACTCCAGTGGCTCTCTACATTTTCCCTTTAGTCCACACTGACTCCAGTGGCTCTCTACGGTTTCTATATGGCCCACCCTTACTCCAGTGGCTCACTACAGTTTTCCTATAGTCCACACTGACTCCAGTGGCTCTCTACGGTTTCCCTATAGTCCACACTGACTCCAGTGGCTCTCTACGGTTTCCCTCTAGTCCACACAGACACCAGTGGCTCTCTATGGTTTCCCTATAGTCCACACTGACTTCAGCGGCTCTCTACAGTTTCCCTGTAGTCCAAACTGACCCCATTGTCTCTCTATGGTTTCCCTAAAGAGTGCACTGACTCCAGTGGCTCTCTACGTTTCCCTATAGTCCACACTGACTCCAGTGGCTCTCTACAGTTTTCCTATAGTCCACACTGACACCAGCGGCTCTCTACGGTTTCCCTATAGTCCACACTGACTTCAGCGGCTCTCTACTGTTTCCCTGTAGTCCAGACTGAACCCATTGTCTCTCTATGGTTTCCCTAAAGACTGCACTGACTCCAGTGGTGCTCTACGGTTTCCTTATAGCCCACACTGACTCCAGTGGATTTCTACGGTTTCCCTATATCCCACACTGACTCCGTTGGCTCTCTACAGATTCCCTATAGTCCACACTGCCTCCAGTGGCTCTCTACGGATTCCCTACATCCCACCCTGTCTCCAGTGGCTCTGCACGGTTTCCCTATAGTCCTCGCTGACTCCAGTGGCTCTCTACAAAATCCCTAAATCCCACACTGACACCAGTGGCTCTGTACGGTTTCCCTATAGCCCACACTAACTCCAGTGGCTCTCTACGTTTCCACTGTATCCCGCCCTGATGCTTGCAGCTCCCTACGGTTTCCCTATAGCCTCTGATTGACTGCAGTCTCTCTACGGTTTCCCTATAGCGCACACTGATTCCAGTGGCTCTCTACGATTTCTCTATATCCCACACTGAGTTTTAGTGGTTCTCTACGGTTTCCCTATAGTCCACAATGACTACAGTGGCTCTGTACGGTTTCCCTATATCCCACACTGACTCCACTGGCTCTCTACGGTTTCCCTATATCCCGCACAGCTTCCAGCAGCTCTGTACGTCTTCCCTATAGCCCACACTGGCTCCAGTGGCTCTGTATGGTTTCCATATATCCCACACTGACTCCAGTGGCACTCTACAGTTTCCCTGTAGCCCACACTGACTCCAGCGTCTCTCTATGATTTTCCTATACCCACACTGACTCCAGTGGCTCACTACAGTTTCCCTATAGCCCACACTAACTCCAGTGGCTCTGTAAGATTCCCCTACATCCCGCAATGACTCCAGTGACTCGCTACGGTTTCCCTATAGCCCATGCTGACTCCCTCGGTGCTCTACGGGTTCCCTATAGTCCACACTGACTCCACTGGCACTCTACGGTTTCCCGATAGCCCACACTGACTCCAGTGGTTCTCTACAGTTTCCCTATAATCCACATTGATTCCAGTGGCTCTCTACGGTTTCCGTATATCCCACAATGACTTCAGTGTCTCTCTACCATTTTCCATTAGCCCACACTGACTCCAGTGTCTCTGTAAGCTTTCCCTATTGACAACACTGACTCCAGCGTGTCTCCACGGTTCCCCTATATCCTACAGTAACTCCAGTGGCTCACTACCATTTCCCTGTAGTCCACACTGACTCCAGCGTCTCTCTACGGATTCCCTATAGCCCACACTGACTCCAGTGGCTCTCTATGGTTCCCCTATACCCTACACTATCTCCAAAAGCTCTCTACTGTTCCACTATATCCCAAATGACTCCAGCGGCTCACTACAGTTTCCATATAGCATGCGATTGACTCCAGTGCTTATCTACTGTTTCCATATAGTCCACACTGACTCCATTGGCTCTCAACGTTTTTCCTATATACCAGTCGGAGTGACTGGTGGGGGGTGCATTGGAGTGACGGGGGTGTGGGTGTGCGTCGGAGTGATGGGGGGGGTGTGTCGGAGGGAAGGGGGGGTGTGTGTCAGAGTGACGAGGGTGGGGTGTGTGTCGGAGTGACTGGGGGGTGTGTGTGTCAGAATGACGGGGGTGGGGGCATGTGTCGGAGTGAAGGGGGTGAGGATGTGTGTCAGAGTGATGGGGGGTGGTGTGTGTGTCGGAGTGAAGGGGGGATGTATGTGTCAGAGTGACTGGGGTGGTGTGTGTGTCGGAGTGACTGGGGGTGTGTGTGTTGGAGTGACTGGGGTGGGTGCGTGTGTTGGAGTGACTGGGGTGGGGTGTGTGTGTCAGAGTGACGGGGTGTGTGTGTGTCAGAGTGACCGGGTGCTGTGTGTGTCGGAGTGACTGGGGGTGTGTGTGTCGGAGTGACCGGGTGCTGTGTGTGTCGGAGTGACTGGGGGTGTGTGTGTCGGAGTGACTGGGGGTGTGTGTGTCAGAGTGACTGGGGGTGTGTGTGTCGGAGTGACTGGGGGTGTGTGTGTCGGAGTGACTGGGGGTGTGTGTGTCAGAGTGACTGGGGGTGTGTGTGTCAGAGTGACTGGGGGTGTCTGTGTCAGAGTGACTGGGGGGGTGTGTGTCAGAGTGACTGGGGGTGTGTGTGTCAGAGTGACTGGGGGTGTGTGTGTCAGAGTGACTGGGGGTGTGTGTGTCAGAGTGACTGGGGGTGTGTGTGTCGGAGTGACTGGGGGTGGGTGTGTCGGAGTGACGGGGGGTGTGTGTGTCGGAGTGACTGGGGGTGTGTGTGACAGAGTGACTGGGGGTGTGTGTGTCAGAGTGACTGGGGGTGTGTGTGTCAGAGTGACTGGGGGTGTGTGTGTCAGAGTGACTGGGGGTGTGTGTGTCAGAGTGACTGGGGGTGTGTGTGTCAGAGTGACTGGGGGTGTGTGTGTCAGAGTGACTGGGGGTGTGTGTGTCGGAGTGACTGGGGGTGGGTGTGTCGGAGTGACGGGTGTGGGGGTGTGTGTCGGAGTGACTGGGCGTGTGTGTGTGTCGGAGTGACGGGTGTGGGGGTGTGTGTCGGAGTGACTGGGGGGGTGTGTGTTGGAGTGACTGGAGGGGGTGTGTGTCGGAGTGACTGGGGGTGGGGTGTGCGTCGGAGTGACAGGGGTGGGGGTGTGTGTCGGAGTGACTGGGGGGGTGTGTGTCAGAGTGACTGGGGATGGCGTGTGTTTCGGAGTGACTGGGGGGGTGTGTGTCAGAGTGACTGGGGGGGTGTGTGTCAGAGTGACTGGGGGTGTGTGTGTCGGAGTGACTGGGGCTGTGTGTGTCAGAGTGACTGGGGGTGTGTGTGTCGGAGTGACTGGGGGTGTGTGTCAGAGTGACTGGGGGTGTGTGTGTCGGAGTGACTGGGGGGGGTGTGTGTCAGAGTGACTGGGGGTGTGTGTGTCGGAGTGACTGGGGGTGTGTGTGTCAGAGTGACTGGGGGTGTGTGTGTTGGAGTGACTGGGGGTGTGTGTGTCGGAGTGACTGGGGGTGTGTGTGTCAGAGTGACTGGGGGTGTGTGTGTCAGAGTGACTGGGGGTGTGTGTGTCAGAGAGACTGGGGGTGTGTGTGTCGGAGTGACTGGGGGTGTGTGTCGGAGTGACTGGGGGGTGTGTGTGTCGGATTGACTGGGGGTGTGTGTGTCAGAGTGACTGGGGGTGTGTGTGTCAGAGTGACTGGGGGTGTGTGTGTCAGAGTGACTGGGGGTGTGTGTCGGAGTGACTGGGGGTGTGTGTGTCAGAGTGACTGGGGGTGTGTGTGTCGGAGTGACTGGGGGTGTGTGTGTCGGAGTGACTGGGGGTGTGTGTTTCGGAGTGACTGGGGGTGGGTGTCGGAGTGACTGGGGGTGTGTGTGTCAGAGTGACTGGGGGTGTGTGTGTCAGAGTGACTGGGGGTGTGTGTGTCGGAGTGACTGGGGGTGTGTGTGTCGGAGTGACTGGGGGTGTGTGTGTCAGAGTGACTGGGGGGGTGTGTCAGAGTGACTGAGGGTGTGTGTGTCGGAGTGACTGGGGGTGGGTGTGTCGGAGTGACTGGGGGTGTGTGTGTCGGAGTGACTGGGGGTGTGTGTGTCGGAGTGACTGGGGGTGTGTGTGTCGGAGTGACTGGGGTGTGTGTGTGTCAGAGTGACTGGGGGTGTGTGTGTCAGAGTGACTGGGGGTGTGTGTCGGAGTGACTAGGGGTGTGTGTGTCAGAGTGACTGGGGGTGTGTGTGTCGGAGTGACTGGGGGTGTGTGTGTCAGAGTGACTGGGGGTGTGTGTGTCAGAGTGACTGGGGTGTGTGTGTCGGAGTGACTGGGGGTGTGTGTCAGAGTGACTGGGGGTGTGTGTCGGAGTGACTGGGGGGGTGTGTGTCAGAGTGACTGGGTGTGTGTGTCGGAGTGACTGGGGGGTGTGTGTGTCGGAGTGACTGGGGGTGTGTGTGTTAGAGTGACTGGGGGTGTGTGTGTCAGAGTGACTGGGGGTGTGTGTGTCGGAGTGACTGGGGGTGTGTGTGTCAGAGTGACTGGGGGTGTGTGTCGGAGTGACTGGGGGTGTGTGTGTCAGAGTGACTGGGGGTGTGTGTGTCAGAGTGACTGGGGGTGTGTGTTTCGGAGTGACTGGGGGTGGGTGTCGGAGTGACTGGGGGTGTGTGTGTCAGAGTGACTGGGGGTGTGTGTGTCAGAGTGACTGGGGGTGTGTGTGTCAGAGTGACTGGGGGTGTGTGTGTCGGAGTGACTGGGGGTGTGTGTGTCGGAGTGACTGGGGGGTGTGTGTCAGAGTGACTGGGGGTGTGTGTGTGTGTCGGAGTGACTGGGGGTGTGTGTGTCGGAGTGACTGGGGGTGTGTGTGTCGGAGTGACTGGGGGTGTGTGTGTCGGAGTGACTGGGGGTGTGTGTGTCGGAGTGACTGGGGGTGTGTGTGTCGGAGTGACTGGGGGTGTGTGTCGGAGTGACTGGGGGTGTGTGTGTCAGAGTGACTGGGGGTGTGTGTGTCAGAGTGACTGGGGGTGTGTGTGTCGGAGTGACTGGGGGTGTGTGTGTCGGAGTGACTGGGGGTGTGTGTGTCGGAGTGACTGGGGGTGTGTGTGTCGGAGTGACTGGGGGGTGTGTGTATCAGAGTGACTGGGGGTGTGTGTGTCGGAGTGACTGGGGGTGTGTGTCGGAGTGACTGGGGGTGTGTGTGTCGGAGTGACTGGGGGTGTGTGTCGGAGTGACTGGGGGGTGTGTGTCGGAGTGACTGGGGGTGTGTGTGTCGGAGTGACTGGGGGTGTGTGTGTCGGAGTGACTGGGGGTGTGTGTGTCAGAGTGACTGGGGGTGTGTGTGTCAGAGTGACTGGGGGTGTGTGTGTCGGAGTGACTGGGGGTGTGTGTTTCGGAGTGACTGGGGGTGTGTGTGTCGGAGTGACTGGGGGTGTGTGTGTCGGAGTGACTGGGGGGTGTGTGTCGGAGTGACTGGGGGTGTGTGTGTCGGAGTGACTGGGGTGTGTGTGTGTCAGAGTGACTGGGGGTGTGTGTGTCAGAGTGACTGGGGGTGTGTGTGTCAGAGTGACTGGGGGTGTGTGTCAGAGTGACTGGGGGTGTGTGTGTCAGAGTGACTGGGGGTGGGGGTGTCGGAGTGACTGGGGGTGTGTGTGTCAGAGTGACTGGGGGTGTGTGTGTGTGTCGGAGTGACTGGGGGTGTGTGTCAGAGTGACTGGGGGTGTGTGTGTCAGAGTGACTGGGGGTGTGTGTGTGTGTCGGAGTGACTGGGGGTGTGTGTCAGAGTGACTGGGGGTGTGTGTGTCGGAGTGACTGGGGGTGTGTGTGTCAGAGTGACTGGGGGGGTGTGTGTCAGAGTGACTGGGGGTGTGTGTGTCGGAGTGACTGGGGGTGTGTGTGTCGGAGTGACTGGGGGTGTGTGTGTCAGAGTGACTGGGGGTGTGTGTGTCGGAGTGACTGGGGGTGTGTGTGTCGGAGTGACTGGGGGTGTGTGTGTCGGAGTGACTGGGGTGTGTGTGTGTCAGAGTGACTGGGGGTGTGTGTGTCGGAGTGACTGGGGGTGTGTGTGTCAGAGTGACTGGGGGTGTGTGTGTCGGAGTGACTGGGGGTGTGTGTGTCAGAGTGACTGGGGGTTGTGTGTGTCAGAGTGAATGGGGGGTGTGTGTGTCAGAGGGTGTGTGTCAGACTGGTGGGCTGTGTGTGTCAGAGTGACTGGGGGAGTGTGTGTCGGAGTGACTGGGGTTGTGTGTGTCAGAGTGAGCTGGGGGTGCCTTGTGTCAGAGTGACTGGGTTGTGTGTGTCAGAGTGACTGGGGGAGTGATGTGTCAGAGTGACTGGGTGTGTGTGTGTGTCAGAGTGACTGGGGGTGTGTGGTCAGAGTGACTGGGGGTTGGGGTGTCGACGTACTGGAGTGACAGAGTGACTGGGGGTGTGTGTCGGAGTGACTGGGGCTGTGTGTTTCAGAGACGTGACTCCCGGGGTGTGCTGTTGTCCAGAGTGACTGGGGGTGTGGACGTAGTGCGTCGGCAGTAGCCAGGGGTGTGTGGAGTACTGGGTGATGGAGTGACCTGGGGTGTGTGTTCAGAGTGACTGGGGGTGTGTGTGTCGGAGTGACTGGGGGTGTGTGTGTCAGAGTGACTGGGGGTGTTTGTGTCGGAGTGACTGGGGGTGTGTGTGTCAGAGTGACTGGGGGTGTGTGTGTCAGAGTGACTGGGGGTGTGTGTGTCAGAGTGACTGGGGGTGTGTGTGTCGGAGTGACTGGGGGTGTGTGTGTCAGAGTGACTGGGGGTGTGTGTGTCGGAGTGACTGGGGGTGTGTGTGTCAGAGTGACTGGGGGTGGGTGTCGGAGTGACTGGGGGTGTGTGTGTCGGAGTGACTGGGGGTGTGTGTGTCAGAGTGACTGGGGGGGTGTGTCAGAGTGACTGGGGGGTGTGTCAGAGTGACTGGGGGTGTGTGTGTCAGAGTGACTGGGGGTGTGTGTGTCAGAGTGACTGGGGGTGTGTGTGTCAGAGTGACTGGGGGTGTGTGTGTCAGAGTGACTGGGGGTGTGTGTGTCAGAGTGATTGGGGTGTGTGTGTCAGAGTGACTGGGGGGTGTGTGTCAGAGTGACTGGGGGTGTGTGTGTCGGAGTGACTGGGGGTGTGTGTGTCGGAGTGACTGGGGGTGTGTGTGTCGGAGTGACGGGGGGTGTGTGTGTCGGAGTGACTGGGGGTGTGTGTGTGTCAGAGTGACTGGGGGTGTGTGTGTCGTAGTGACTGGGGGGGTGTGTAGGAGTGACTGGGGGTGTGTGTGTCAGAGTGACTGGGGGTGTGTGTGTCAGAGTGACTGGGGGTGTGTGTGTCAGAGTGACTGGGGGGGTGTGTGTCAGAGTGACTGGGGGTGTGTGTGTCGGAGTGACTGGGGGTGTGTGTGTCGGAGTGACTGGGGGTGTGTGTGTCGGAGTGACTGGGGGTGTGTGTGTCGGAGTGACTGGGGGTGTGTGTGTGTCAGAGTGACTGGGGGTGTGTGTGTCGTAGTGACTGGGGGGGTGTGTAGGAGTGACTGGGGGTGTGTGTGTCGGAGTGACTGGGGGGGTGTGTGTGTCGGAGTGACTGGGGGTGTGTGTGTCGGAGTGACTGGGGGTGTGTGTGTCGGAGTGACTGGGGGTGTGTGTGTCGGAGTGACTGGGGGTGTGTGTGTCAGAGTGACTGGGGGTGTGTGTGTCGGAGTGACTGGGGGTGTGTGTGTCAGAGTGACTGGGGGTGTGTGTGTCAGAGTGACTGGGGGTGTGTGTGTCGGAGTGACTGGGGGTGTGTGTGTCAGAGTGACTGGGGGTGTGTGTGTCGGAGTGACTGGGGGTGTGTGTGTCAGAGTGACTGGGGGGGTGTGTGTCAGAGTGACTGGGGGTGTGTGTGTCGGAGTGACTGGGGTGGGGGTGTGTGTCGGAGTGACTGGGTTGGGGGTGTGTGTCGGAGTGACTGGGGGTGTGTGTCGGAGTGACTGGGGGTGTGTGTGTCGGAGTGACTGGGGGTGTGTGTGTCGGAGTGACTGGGGGTGTGTGTGTCGGAGTGACTGGGGGGTGTGTGTCAGAGTGACTGGGGGTGTGTGTGTCAGAGTGACTGGGGGTGTGTGTGTCGGAGTGACTGGGGGTGTGTGTGTCAGAGTGACTGGGGGTGTGTGTGTCGGAGTGACTGGGGGTGTGTGTGTCAGAGTGACTGGGGGGGTGTGTGTCAGAGTGACTGGGGGTGTGTGTGTCGGAGTGACTGGGGGGGTGTGTGTCAGAGTGACTGGGGGTGTGTGTGTCAGAGTGACTGGGGGTGTGTGTGTCGGAGTGACTGGGGGTGTGTGTGTCAGAGTGACTGGGGGTGTGTGTGTCGGAGTGACGGGGGTGTGTGTGTCAGAGTGACTGGGGGGGTGTGTGTCAGAGTGACTGGGGGTGTGTGTGTCAGAGTGACTGGGGGTGTGTGTCGGAGTGACTGGGGGTGTGTGTGTCGGAGTGACTGGGGGTGTGTGTGTCAGAGTGACTGGGGGTGTGTGTGTCAGAGTGACTGGGGGTGTGTGTTGGAGTGACTGGGGGTGTGTGTCGGAGTGACTGGGGGTGTGTGTGTGTCAGAGTGACTGGGGGTGTGTGTGTCAGAGTGACTGGGGTTGTGTGTGTCGGAGTGACTGGGGGTGTGTGTGTCAGAGTGACTGGGGGTGTGTGTGTCAGAGTGACTGGGGGTGTGTGTCAGACGTGATGGGGGTGTGTGTCGGAGTGACTGGGGGGTGTGTGTGTCAGAGTGACTGGGGGTGTGTGTGTCGGAGTGACTGGGGGTGTGTGATGGTCGGAGTGACTGGGGGTGTGTGTGTCGGACGTGACTGGGGGTGTGTGTGTCGGAGTGACTGGGGGTGTGTGTGTCAGAGTGACTGGGGGGGTGTGTGTCAGAGTGACTGGGGGTGTGT
This sequence comes from Carcharodon carcharias, assembly GCF_017639515.1. Lineage (NCBI taxonomy): Eukaryota > Metazoa > Chordata > Chondrichthyes > Lamniformes > Lamnidae > Carcharodon > Carcharodon carcharias. Next base: position 401,657 of record NW_024470889.1, read on the forward strand.
GTGTCAGAGTGACTGGGGGTGTGTTTCGAGAGTGACTGGGGGTGTGTGTTCAGAGTGACTGGGGGTGTGTGTGTCAGAGTGACTGGGGTGTGTGTGTCGGAGTGACTGGGGGTGGTGTGTCGGAGTGACTGGGGGTGGTGTGTGTCGGAGTGACTGGGGGTGTGTGTGTCAGAGAGACTGGGGTGTGTGTGTCGGAGTGACTGGGGGAGTGAGTGTCGGAGTGACTGGGGTGTGTGTGTCAGAGTGACTGGGGTGTGTGTGTGTCAGAGTGACTGGGGGTGGTGTGTCGGAGTGACTGGGGGTGGGTGTGTCGGAGTGACTGGGGGTGTGTGTGTCGGAGTGACTGGGGGTGGGTGTGTCGGAGTGACGGGGGGTGTGTGTCGGAGTGACTGGGGGTGTGTGTGTCAGAGTGACTGGGGGTGTGTGTGTCGGAGTGACTGGGGGTGTGTGTGTCAGAGTGACTGGGGGTGTGTCGGAGTGACGGGGGGTTGTGTGTGTCGGAGTGACTGGGGGTGTGTGTGTCGGAGTGACTGGGGGTGGTGTGTGTCAGAGTGACTGGGGGTGGGAGTATGTCAGAGTGACTGGGGGGAGTGTCGGAGTGACTGGGGGTGTGTGTGTCAGAGTGACTGGGGTGGGGATGTGTGTCAGAGTGACTGGGGGTGTGTGTGTCAGAGTGACTGGGGGTGTGTGTCGGAGTGACTGGGGGTGTGTGTGTCAGAGTGACTGGGGGTGTGTGTGTCAGAGTGACTGGGGTGTGTGTGTCGGAGTGACTGGGGGTGTGTGTGTCAGAGTGACTGGGGGTGTGTGTGTCGGAGTGACTGGGGGTGTGTGTGTCGGAGTGACTGGGGGTGTGTGTGTCGGAGTGACTGGGGGTGTGTGTGTCGGAGTGACTGGGGGTGTGTGTCGGAGTGACTGGGGGTGTGTGTGTCAGAGTGACTGGGGGTGTGTGTGTCAGAGTGACTGGGGGGGTGTGTGTCAGAGTGACTGGGGGTGTGTGTGTCAGAGTGACTGGGGGTGTGTGTGTCAGAGTGACTGGGGTGTGTGTGTCAGAGTGACTGGGGGTGTGTGTGTCGGAGTGACTGGGGGTGGGTGTGTCGGAGTGACGGGTGTGGGGGTGTGTGTCGGAGTGACTGGGGGGGTGTGTGTTGGAGTGACTGGGGTGGGGGTGTGTTGGAGTGACTGGGGGTGTGTGTGTCAGAGTGACTGGGGGTGTGTGTCAGAGTGACTGGGGGTGTGTGTGTCGGAGTGACTGGGGGTGTGTGTGTCGGAGTGACTGGGGGTGTGTGTGTCAGAGTGACTGGGGGTGTGTGTGTCAGAGTGACTGGGGGTGTGTGTGTCGGAGTGACTGGGGGTGGGTGTCGGAGTGACTGGGGGTGTGTGTGTCAGAGTGACTGGGGGTGTGTGTGTCGGAGTGACTGGGGGTGTGTGTGTCAGAGTGACTGGGGGTGTGTGTGTCGGAGTGACGGGGTGTGTGTGTGTCGGAGTGACGGGGGGTGTGTGTCAGAGTGACTGGGGGTGTGTGTGTCGGAGTGACTGGGGGTGTGTGTGTCAGAGTGACTGGGGGTGTGTGTGTCAGAGTGACTGGGGGTGTGTGTGTCAGAGTGACTGGGTGTGTGTGTCAGAGTGACTGGGGGTGTGTGTCGGAGTGACTGGGGGTGTGTGTGTCGGAGTGACTGGGGGTGTGTGTGTCAGAGTGACTGGGGGTGTGTGTGTCGGAGTGACTGGGGGTGTGTGTGTCAGAGTGACTGGGGTGTGTGTGTCAGAGTGACTGGGGGTGTGTGTCGGAGTGACTGGGGGTGTGTGTGTCGGAGTGACTGGGGGTGTGTGTGTCGGAGTGACTGGGTGGGTGTGTGTCGGAGTGACTGGGGGTGTGTGTGTCGGAGTGACTGGGTGTGTGTGTGTCAGAGTGACTGGGGGAGTGTGTCGGAGTGACTGGGGGTGTGTGTCGGAGTGACTGGGGGGGTGTGTGTCGGAGTGACTGGGGGTGTGTGTGTCGGAGTGACTGGGGGTGTGTGTGTCAGAGTGACTGGGGGTGTGTGTGTGTCAGAGTGACTGGGGGTGTGTGTGTCAGAGTGACTGGGGGTGTGTGTGTCAGAGTGACTGGGGGTGTGTGTGTCAGAGTGACTGGGGGTGTGTGTGTCGGAGTGACTGGGGGTGTGTGTGTCGGAGTGACTGGGGGTGTGTGTGTCAGAGTGACTGGGGGTGTGTGTGTCAGAGTGACTGGGGGTGTGTGTGTCAGAGTGACTGGGGGTGTGTGTGTCGGAGTGACTGGGGGTGTGTGTGTCAGAGTGACTGGGGGTGTGTGTGTCAGAGTGACTGGGGGTGGGTGTGTGTCGGAGTGACTGGGGTGGGGGTGTGTGTCGGAGTGACTGGGGGTGTGTGTTTCGGAGTGACTGGGGGTGTGTGTCAGAGTGACTGGGGGTGGGGTGTGCGTCGGAGTGACAGGGGTGGGGGTGTGTGAAGGAGTGACTGGGGGTGTGTGTTTCGGAGTGACTGGGGGTGTGTGTGTCGGAGTGACTGGGGGTGTGTGTGTCAGAGTGACTGGGGGTGTGTGTGTCGGAGTGACTGGGGGGGTGTGTGTCAGAGTGACTGGGGGGGTGTGTGTCGGAGTGACTGGGGGTGTGTGTGTCAGAGTGACTGGGGGTGTGTGTGTCGGAGTGACGGGGGGTGTGTGTCGGAGTGACTGGGGGGGTGTGTGTCAGAGTGACTGGGGGTGTGTGTGTCAGAGTGACTGGGGGGTGTGTGTCAGAGTGACTGGGGGTGTGTGTGTCGGAGTGACTGGGGGTGTGTGTGTCAGAGTGACTGGGGGTGTGTGTGTCAGAGTGACTGGGGGGTGTGTGTCAGAGTGACTGGGGGTGTGTGTGTGTGTCGGAGTGACTGGGGGTGTGTGTCGGAGTGACTGGGGGTGGGTGTGTCGGAGTGACTGGGGGTGTGTGTGTCGGAGTGACTGGGGGTGTGTGTCGGAGTGACTGGGGGTGTGTGTGTCAGAGTGACTGGGGGTGTGTGTGTCAGAGTGACTGGGGGGGTGTGTCGGAGTGACTGGGGGGGTGTGTTGGAGTGACTGGGGGTGTGTGTGTCAGAGTGACTGGGGGTGTGTGTGTCAGAGTGACTGGGGGTGTGTGTGTCGGAGTGACTGGGGGTGTGTGTGTCGGAGTGACTGGGGGTGTGTGTGTCGGAGTGACTGGGGGTGTGTGTGTCGGAGTGACTGGGGGTGTGTGTCAGAGTGACTGGGGGTGTGTGTGTCAGAGTGACTGGGGGTGTGTGTGTCGGAGTGACTGGGGGGGTGTGTGTCAGAGTGACTGGGGGGGTGTGTGTCGGAGTGACTGGGGGTGTGTGTCGGAGTGACTGGGGGTGGGGGTGTCGGAGTGACGGGGGGTGTGTGTGTCAGAGTGACTGGGGGTGTGTGTGTCGGAGTGACGGGGGGTGTGTGTGTCGGAGTGACGGGGTTGGGGGTGTGTGAAGGTGTGACTGGGGGGTGTGTGTGTCAGAGTGACTGGGGGGTGTGTGTGTCAGAGTGACTGGGGGTGTGTGTGTCGGAGTGACTGGGGGTGTGTGTGTCGGAGTGACGGGGGGTGTGTGTGTCGGAGTGACTGGGGGTGTGTGTGTCGGAGTGACGGGGGGGTGTGTGTGTCGGAGTGACTGGGGGTGTGTGTGTCAGAGTGACTGGGGGTGTGTGTGTCGGAGTGACGGGGGGTGTGTGTGTCGGAGTGACTGGGGGTGTGTGTGTCAGAGTGACTGGGGGGGTGTGTGTCAGAGTGACTGGGGGTGTGTGTGTGTGTCGGAGTGACTGGGGGTGTGTGTGTCAGAGTGACTGGGGGTGTGTGTGTCAGAGTGACTGGGGGTGTGTGTCAGAGTGACTGGGGGGGTGTGTGTCAGAGTGACTGGGGGTGTGTGTCGGAGTGACTGGGGGTGTGTGTGTCGGAGTGACTGGGGGTGTGTGTCGGAGTGACTGGGGGTGTGTGTGTCAGAGTGACTGGGGGTGTGTGTCGGAGTGACTGGGGGTGTGTGTGTCGGAGTGACTGGGGGTGTGTGTCGGAGTGACTGGGGTTGTGTGTGTCGGAGTGACTGGGGGTGTGTGTGTCGGAGTGACTGGGGGTGTGTGTCGGAGTGACTGGGGGTGTGTGTGTCAGAGTGACTGGGGGTGTGTTTCGGAGTGACTGGGGGTGTGTGTCAGAGTGACTGGGGGTGTGTGTGTCAGAGTGACTGGGGGTGTGTGTGTCAGAGTGACTGGGGGTGTGTGTGTCAGAGTGACTGGGGGTGTGTGTGTCAGAGTGACTGGGGTGTGTGTGTCAGAGTGACTGGGGGTGTGTGTGTCAGAGTGACTGGGGGTGTGTGTGTCGGAGTGACTGGGGGTGTGTGTGTCAGAGTGACTGGGGGTGTGTGTGTCGGAGTGACTGGGGGGTGTGTGTCAGAGTGACTGGGGGTGTGTGTGTCAGAGTGACTGGGGGTGTGTGTGTCAGAGTGATGGTGGGTGTGTGTGTCGGAGTGACTGGGGGTGTGTGTGTCAGAGTGACTGGGGGTGTGTGTGTCAGAGTGACTGGGGGTGTGTGTGTCGGAGTGACTGGGGGTGTGTGTGTCGGAGTGACTGGGGGTGTGTGTGTCAGAGTGACTGGGGGTGTGTGTGTCAGAGTGACTGGGGGTGTGTGTGTCGGAGTGACTGGGGGTGTGTGTGTCAGAGTGACTGGGGGTGTGTGTGTCAGAGTGACTGGGGGTGTGTGTGTCGGAGTGACTGGGGGTGTGTGTGTCAGAGTGACTGGGGGTGTGTGTCGGAGTGACTGGGGGTGTGTGTGTCAGAGTGACTGGGGGTGTGTGTGTCAGAGTGACTGGGGGTGTGTGTGTCGGAGTGACTGGGGGTGTGTGTGTCGGAGTGACTGGGGGTGTGTGTGTCGGAGTGACTGGGGGTGTGTGTGTCAGAGTGACTGGGGGTGTGTGTGTGTGTCGGAGTGACTGGGGGTGTGTGTGTCGGAGTGACTGGGGGTGTGTGTGTCGGAGTGACTGGGGTGGGGGTGTGTGTCAGAGTGACTGGGGGTGTGTGTGTCAGAGTGACTGGGGGTGTGTGTCAGAGTGACTGGGGGTGTGTGTCGGAGTGACGGGGGGTGTGTGTGTCGGAGTGACTGGGGGTGTGTGTCGGAGTGACGGGGGTGTGTGTGTCGGAGTGACTGGGGGTGTGTGTGTCAGAGTGACTGGGGGTGTGTGTGTTGGAGTGACTGGGGGTGTGTGTGTCAGAGTGACTGGGGGTGTGTGTGTCAGAGTGACTGGGGGGTGTGTGTGTCAGAGTGACTGGGGGTGTGTGTGTCGGAGTGACTGGGGGTGTGTGTCAGAGTGACTGGGGGTGTGTGTGTCAGAGTGACTGGGGGTGTGTGTGTCAGAGTGACTGGGGGTGTGTGTCGGAGTGACTGGGGGGGTGTGTGTCAGAGTGACTGGGGGTGTGTGTGTCGGAGTGACTGGGGGTGTGTGTGTCGGAGTGACTGGGGGTGTGTGTGTCGGAGTGACTGGGGGTGTGTGTGTCGGAGTGACTGGGGGTGTGTGTGTCAGAGTGACTGGGGGGGTGTGTGTCAGAGTGACTGGGGGGTGTGTGTGTCAGAGTGACTGGGGGTGTGTGTGTCAGAGTGACTGGGGGTGTGTGTGTCAGAGTGACTGGGGGTGTGTGTGTCAGAGTGACTGGGGGTGTGTGTGTCGGAGTGACTGGGGGTGTGTGTGTCGGAGTGACTGGGGGTGTGTGTGTCGGAGTGACTGGGGGTGTGTGTCAGAGTGACTGGGGGTGTGTGTGTCAGAGTGACTGGGGATGTGTGTGTCGGAGTGACTGGGGGTGTGTGTCAGAGTGACTGGGGGTGTGTGTGTCAGAGTGACTGGGGGTGTGTGTGTCGGAGTGACTGGGGGTGGGGTGTGTGTCGGAGTGACTGGGGGTGTGTGTGTCGGAGTGACTGGGGGTGTGTTTGTGTCGGAGTGACTGGGGGTGTGTGTGTCAGAGTGACTGGGGGTGTGTGTGTCAGAGTGACTGGGGGTGTGTGTGTCGGAGTGACTGGGGGTGTGTGTTTCGGAGTGACTGGGGGTGTGTGTCAGAGTGACTGGGGGTGTGTGTGTCAGAGTGACTGGGGGTGTGTGTGTCGGAGTGACTGGGGTGGGTGTGTTGGAGTGACTTTGGGGGGTGTGTGTCGGAGTGACTGGGGTGGGTGTGTGTGTAGGAGTGACTGGGGTGGGTGTGTCGGAGTTACGGGGGTGTGTGTGTGTTGGAGTGACGGGGGTGTGTGTGTCGGAGTGACTGGGGTGGGTGTGTGTCAGAGTGACTGGGGGTGTGTGTGTCAGAGTGACTGGGGGTGTGTGTGTCGGAGTGACTGGGGGTGTGTGTGTCAGAGTGACTGGGGGTGTGTGTGTCAGAGTGACTGGGGGTGTGTGTGTCGGAGTGACTGGGGGGTGTGTGTGTAGTGACTGGGGGTGTGTGTGTCGGAGTGACTGGGGGGTGTGTGTGTCGGAGTGACTGGGGGGTGTGTGTGTCAGAGTGACTGGGGGTGTGTGTGTCGGAGTGACTGGGGGTGTGTGTCAGAGTGACTGGGGGTGTGTGTGTCGGAGTGACTGGGGGTGTGTGTCGGAGTGACTGGGGGTGTGTGTTTCGGAGTGACTGGTTGGTGTGTTGTCAGAGTGACTGGGGGGTGTGTGTGTCAGAGTGACTGGGGGTGTGTGTGTCGGAGTGACTGGGGGTGTGTGTGTCAGAGTGACTGGGGGGGTGTGTGTCAGAGTGACTGGGGGTGTGTGTGTCAGAGTGACTGGGGGTGTGTGTGTCGGAGTGACTGGGGGTGTGTGTGTCAGAGTGACTGGGTGTGTGTGTCAGAGTGACTGGGGGTGTGTGTGTCGGAGTGACTGGGGGTGTGTGTGTCAGAGTGACTGGGGGTGTGTGTGTCAGAGTGACTGGGGGTGTGTGTGTCGGAGTGACTGGGGGTGTGTGTGTCGGAGTGACTGGGGGTGTGTGTGTCGGAGTGACTGGGGGTGTGTGTGTCGGAGTGACTGGGGGTGTGTGTGTCGGAGTGACTGGGGGTGTGTGTCAGAGTGACTGGGGGTGTGTGTGTCGGAGTGACTGGGGGTGTGTGTGTCAGAGTGACTGGGGGTGTGTGTGTCAGAGTGACTGGGGGTGTGTTTCGGAGTGACTGGGGGGTGTGTGTCAGAGTGACTGGGGGTGTGTGTGTGTGTCGGAGTGACTGGGGGTGTGTGTCGGAGTGACTGGGGGTGGGGGTGTCGGAGTGACTGGGGGTGTGTGTGTCGGAGTGACTGGGGGTGTGTGTGTCAGAGTGACTGGGGGTGTGTGTGTCAGAGTGACTGGGGGGGTGTGTCGGAGTGACTGGGGGGGTGTGTTGGAGTGACTGGGGGTGTGTGTGTCAGAGTGACTGGGGGGGTGTGTGTCAGAGTGACTGGGGGTGTGTGTGCCAGAGAGTGACGGTGGGTGTGTGTGTCAGAGTGACTGGGGGTGTGTGTGTGAGAGTGACTGGGGGTGTGTGTGTCAGAGTGACTGGGGGGGGGTGTGTGTCAGAGTGACTGGGGGTGTGTGTGTCAGAGTGACTGGGGGTGTGTGTGTCGGAGTGACGGGGGGTGTGTGTGTCAGAGTGACTGGGGGTGGTGTGTCGGAGTGACTGGGGGTGTGTGTGTCAGAGTGACTGGGGTGTGTGTGTGGAGTGACGGGCTGGGGGTGTGTGTGTCGAAGTGACTGGGGGTGTGTGTGTCAGAGTGACTGGGGGTGTGTGTGTCGGAGTGACGGGGGTGGGGGTGTGTGTGTCGAAATGACTGGGGGTGTGAATGTCAGAGTGACTGGGGGTGTGTGTGTCAGAGTGACTGGGGGGTGTGTGTGTCAGAGTGACTGGGGGTGTGTGTGTTGAAGTGACTGGGGGTGTGTGTGTCGGAGTGACTGGGGGTGTGTGTGTCGGAGTGACTGGGGGTGTGTGTGTCGGAGTGACTGGGGGGGTGTGTGTCGGAGTGACTGGGGGTGTGTGTGTGGTGTGTGTTGTGACTGGTGTGTGTGTCGTGAGTGGGACTGGGGGGTTGTGTGTGTCAGAGTGACTGGGGGTGTGTGTGTCAGAGTGACTGGGGTGTGTGTGTCGGAGTGAGGGGGTGGTGTGTCAGAGTGACTGGGGGTGTGTGTGTCGGCAGAGTGACGGGGGGTGTGTGTGTCGGAGTGACTGGGGGTGTGTGTTTTGGAGTGACTGGGGGTGTGTGTGTCAGAGTGACTGGGGTGTGTGTGTCAGAGTGACTGGGGGTGTGTGTGTCGGAGTGACTGGGGGTGTGTGTGTCGAGTGACTGGGGTGTGTGTCGGAGTGACTGGGGGTGTGTGTGTCGAGTGACTGGGGGTGTGTGTCGGAGTGACTGGGGGTGTGTGTGTCAGAGTGACTGGGGGTGTGTGTCGGAGTGACTGGGGGTGTGTGTGTGTCGGAGTGACTGGGGGTGTGTGTGTCAGAGTGACTGGGGGTGTGTGTCAGAGTGACTGGGGGGTGTGTGGTCGGAGTGACTGGGGGTGTGTGTGTCAGAGTGACTGGGGTGTGTGTGTCAGAGTGACTGGGGGTGTGTGTGTCGGAGTGACTGGGGGGTGTGTGTCAGAGTGACTGGGGGTGTGTGTGTCAGAGTGACTGGGGGTGTGTGTGTCAGAGTGACTGGGGGTGTGTGTCAGAGTGACTGGGGGTGTGTGTGTCGGAGTGACTGGGTGCTTTTTGTGTCGGAGTGACTGGGGGTGTGTGTGTCAGAGTGACTGGGGGTTTGTGTGTCAGAGTGACTGGGGGTGTGTGTGTCGGAGTGGCTGGGGGTGTGTGTGTCAGAGTGGACTGGGGGGTGTGTGTGTCCAGAGTGACTGGGGGTGTGTGTGTCGGAGTGACTGGGGGTGTGTGTGTCAGAGTGACTGGGGGGGTGTGTGTCGGAGTGCTGGGGGTGTGTGTGTCGGAAGTGACTGGGGTGTGTGTGTGTCGGAGTGACTGGGGGTGTGTGTGTCGGAGTGACTGGGGGTGTGTGTGTCAGAGTGACTGGGGGTGTGTGTGTCGGAGTGACTGGGGGTGTGTGTGTGTCAGAGTGACTGGGGGTGTGTGTGTCAGAGTGACTGGGGGTGTGTGTGTCGGAGTGACTGGGGGTGTGTGTGTCGGAGTGACTGGGGGTGTGTGTCGGAGTGACTGGGGGTGTGTGTGTCGGAGTGTGGGGGTGTGTGTCGGAGTGACTGGGGGGGTGTGTGTGTCAGAGTGACTGGGGGTGTGTGTGTCAGAGTGACTGGGGGTGTGTGTGTCGGAGTGACTGGGGGTGTGTGTGTCAGAGTGACTGGGGGTGTGTGTGTCGGAGTGACTGGGTGTGTGTGTCAGAGTGACTGGGGGTGTGTGTGTCGGAGTGACTGGGGGTGTGTGTGTCGGAGTGACTGGGGGTGTGTGTGTCGGAGTGACTGGGGGTGTGTGTGTCGGAGTGACTGGGGGTGCGTGTCAGAGTGACTGGGGGTGTGTGTCAGAGTGACTGGGGGTGTGTGTGTCGGAGTGACTGGGGGTGTGTGTGTCAGAGTGACTGGGGGTGTGTGTGTCGGAGTGACTGGGGGTGTGTGTGTCGGAGTGACTGGGGGTGTGTGTGTCAGAGTGACTGGGGGTGTGTGTGTCAGAGTGACTGGGGGTGTGTGTGTCGGAGTGACTGGGGGGGTGTGTGTCAGAGTGACTGGGGGTGTGTGTCGGAGTGACTGGGGGGTGTGTGTGTCAGAGTGACTGGGGGTGTGTGTCAGAGTGACTGGGGGTGTGTGTGTCAGAGTGACTGGGGGTGTGTGTGTCAGAGTGACTGGGGGTGTGTGTGTCAGAGTGACTGGGGGTGTGGTTTCGGAGTGACTGGGGGTGTGTGTGTCGGAGTGACTGGGGGTGTGTGTGTCAGGAGTGACTGGGGTGTGTGTGTCGGAGTGACTGGGGGTGTGTGTGTCGGAGTGATGGGGGGTGTGTGTGTGTGTCAGAGTGACAGTGGGTGTGTGTGTCAGAGAGTGACGGTGGGTCTGTGTGTCAGAGTGACTGGGGGTGTGTGTCGGAGTGACTGGGGGGTGTGTGTCAGAGTGACTGGGGGTGTGTGTGTCAGAGTGACTGGGGGTGTGTGTGTCAGAGTGATTGGGGGTGTGTGTGTCGGAGTGACTGGGGGTGTGTGTGTCAGAGTGACTGGGGGTGTGTGTGGCAGAGTGACTGGGGGTGTGTGTGTCGGAGTGACTGGGGGTGTGTGTGTTTGAGTGACTGGGGGTGTGTGTTTCGGAGTGACTGGGGGTGTGTGTGTCAGAGTGACTGGGGGTGTGTGTCATAGTGACTGGGGGTGTGTGTGTCAGAGTGACTGGGGGTGTGTGTGTCAGAGTGACTGGGGGGGTGTGTCGGAGTGACTGGGGGTGTGTGTGTCGGAGTGACTGGGGGTGTGTGTGTCGGAGTGACTGGGGGTGTGTGTTTCGGAGTGACTGGGGGTGTGTGTGTCAGAGTGACTGGGGGTGTGTGTGTCAGAGTGACTGGGGGTGTGTGTCGGAGTGACTGGGGTGGGGGTGTGTCGGAGTGACTGGGGGTGTGTGTGTCAGAGTGACTGGGGGTGTGTGTGTCAGAGTGACTGGGGGTGTGTGTGTCAGAGTGACTGGGGGTGTGTGTGTCGGAGTGACTGGGGGTGTGTGTGTCAGAGTGACTGGGGGTGTGTGTGTCAGAGTGACTGGGGGTGTGTGTCAGAGTGACTGGGGGTGTGTGTGTCAGAGTGACTGGGGGTGTGTGTCAGAGTGACTGGGGGTGTGTGTGTCGGAGTGACTGGGGGTGTGTGTTCGGAGGAGTGACTGGGGGTGTGTGTCAGAGTGACTGGGGGTGTGTGTGTCAGAGTGACTGGGGGTGTGTGTCAGAGTGACTGGGGGTGTGTGTGTCGGAGTGACTGGGGGGGTGTGTGTCAGAGTGACTGGGGTGTGTGTGTCAGAGTGACTGGGGGGTGTGTGTGTCGGAGTGAGAGTGACTGGGGTGTGTGTCGGAGTGACTGGGGGGGTGTGTGTCAGAGTGACTGGGGGTGTGTGTGTCAGAGTGACTGGGGGGGTGTGTGTCGGAGTGACTGGGGGTGTGTGTGTCGGAGTGACTGGGGGGGTGTGTGTCGGAGTGACTGGGGGTGTGTTTCGGAGTGACTGGGGGTGTGTGTGTCGGAGTGACTGGGGTGTGTGTGTGTCAGAGTGACTGGGGTGTGTGTCGGAGTGACTGGGGGTGTGTGTGTCAGAGTGACTGGGGGTGTGTGTGTGTGTCAGTGGGACTGGGGGTGTGTGTGTCAGAGTGACTGGGGTGTGTTTGTCAGAGTGACTGGGGGTGTGTGTGTCGGAGTGACTGTGGGGGTGTGTGTCGGAGTGACTGGGGGTGTGTGTGTCAGAGTGACTGGGGGTGTGTGTGTCAGAGTGACTGGGGGTGTGTGTGTCAGAGTGACTAGGGGTGTGTGTGTCAGAGTGACTGGGGGTGTGTGTGTCGGAGTGACTGGGGGTGTGTGTCAGAGTGACTGGGGGTGTGTGTGTCGGAGTGACTGGGGGTGTGTGTCGGAGTGACTGGGGGTGTGTGTGTGTCGGAGTGACTGGGGGTGGGGGTGTGTCGGAGTGACTGGGGGTGTGTGTGTCGGAGTGACTGGGGTGTGTGTGTCGGAGTGACTGGGGGTGTGGGTGTGTCGGAGTGACTGGGGGTGTGTGTGTCGAGTGACTGGGGGTGTGTGTGTCAGAGTGACTGGGGGTGTGGTGTCAGAGTGACTGGGGGTGTGTGTGTCAGTGGAGTGACTGGGGGTGTGTGTGTCGAGTGACTGGGGGTTGTGTGTCAGAGTGACTTGGGGTGTGTGTCGGAGTGACTGGGGGTGTGTGTGTCAGAGTGACTGGGGGTGTGTGTCAGAGTGACTGGGGGTGTGTGTCAGAGTGACTGGGGGTGTGTTTCGGAGTGACTGGGGGTGTGTGTGTCAGAGTGACTGGGGGTGTGTGTGTCGGAGTGACTGTGGGTGTGTGTGTCAGAGTGACTGGGGTGTGTGTGTGTCAGAGTGACTGGGGGTGTGTGTGTCAGAGTGACTGGGGGTGTGTGTCGGAGTGTGACTGGGGGTGTGTGTCGGAGTGACTGGGGGGGTGTGTGTCAGAGTGAATGGGGGTGTGTGTTTCGGAGTGACTGGGGGTGTGTGTGTCAGAGTGACTGGGGGTGTGTGTGTCAGAGTGACTGGGGGGGGGTGGTGTGTGTCAGAGTGACTGGGGGTGTGTGTGTCAGAGTGACTGGGGGTGTGTGTGTCGGAGTGACTGGGGGTGTGTGGGTGTGTGTGTCAGAGTGACAGTGGGTGTGTGTGTCAGAGTGACTGGGGGTGTGTGTGTCGGAGTGACGGGGTGTGTGTGTGTCGGAGTGACTGGGGGTGTGTGTCAGAGTGACTGGGGGTGTGTGTCAGAGTGACTGGGGGTGTGTGTGTCGGAGTGACTGGGGGTGTGTGTTTCGGAGTGACTGGGGGTGTGTGTCAGAGTGACTGGGGGTGTGTGTGTCGGAGTGACTGGGGGTGTGTGTCAGAGTGACTGGGGGTGTGTGTGTCGGAGTGACTGGGGGGGTGTGTTAGAGTGACTGGGGGGGTGTGTGTCGGAGTGACTGGGGGTGGGTGTCGGAGTGACTGGGGGTGGGTGTCGGAGTGACTGGGGGTGTGTTTCGGAGTGACTGGGGGTGTGTGTGTCGGAGTGACTGGGGGTGTGTGTGTCAGAGTGACTGGGGGTGTGTGTCGGAGTGACCGGGGGTGTGTGTGTCAGAGTGACTGGGGGTGTGTGTCAGAGTGACTGGGTGTGTGTGTGTCAGAGTGACTGGGGGTGTGTTTGTCAGAGTGACTGGGGGTGGGTGTGTCGGAGTGACGGGTGTGGGGGTGTGTGTCGGAGTGACTGGGGGTGTGTGTGTCAGAGTGACTGGGGGTGTGTGTGTCAGAGTGACTGGGGGTGTGTGTGTCAGAGTGACTGGGGGTGTGTGTGTCGGAGTGACTGGGGGTGTGTGTGTCAGAGTGACTGGGGGTGTGTGTGTCGGAGTGACTGGGGGTGTGTGTCGGAGTGACTGGGGGTGTGTGTGTCGGAGTGACTGGGGGGGGTGTGTGTCGGAGTGACTGGGGGTGTGTGTGTCGGAGTGACTGGGGGTGTGTGTGTCGGAGTGACTGGGGGTGGGTGTGTCGGAGTGACTGGGGGTGTGTGTGTCGGAGTGACTGGGGGTGGGTGTGTGTCAGAGTGACTGGGGGTGTGTGTGTCAGAGTGACTGGGGTGTGTGTGTGTCAGAGTGACTGGGGGGTGTGTGTGTCGGAGTGACTGGGGGTGTGTGTGTCAGAGTGACTGGGGGGTGTGTGTCGGAGTGACTGGGGGTGTGTGTGTCAGAGTGACTGGGGGTGTGTGTGTCGGAGTGACTGGGGGTGTGTGTGTCAGAGTGACTGGGGGTGTGTGTGTCGGAGTGACTGGGGGTGTGTGTGTCAGAGTGACTGGGGGTGTGTGTGTCGGAGTGACTGGGGGTGTGTTGTCAGAGTGACTGGGGGTGTGTGTGTCGGAGTGACTGGGGTGTGTGTGTGTCAGAGTGACTGGGGGTGTGTGTGTCGGAGTGACTGGGGGGGTGTGTGTCAGAGTGACTGGGGGTGTGTGTGTCGAGTGACTGGGGGTGTGTGTGTCGGAGTGACGGGGGGTGTGTGTGTCAGAGTGACTGGGGGTGTGTGTGTCGGAGTGACTGGGGGTGTGTGTGTCAGAGTGACTGGGGGTGTGTGTGTCAGAGTGACTGGGGGTGTGTGTGTCAGAGTGACTGGGGGTGTGTGTCGGAGTGACTGGGGGTGTGTGTGTCGGAGTGACTGGGGGGTGTGTGTCAGAGTGACTGGGGGGTGTGTGTTTCGGAGTGACTGGGGGTGTGTGTGTCAGAGTGACTGGGGGTGTGTGTGTCGGAGTGACTGGGGTGTGTGTCAGAGTGACTGGGGGTGTGTGTGTCAGAGTGACTGGGGGTGTGTGTGTCAGAGTGACTGGGGGTGTGTGTGTCAGAGTGACTGGGGGGTGTGTGTGTCGGAGTGACTGGGGGTGTGTGTGTCAGAGTGACTGGGGGTGTGTGTGTGGAGTGACTGGGGTGTGTGTGTGTCAGAGTGACTGGGGTGTGTGTGTCAGAGTGACTGGGGGTGTGTGTCGGAGTGACTGGGGGTGTGTGTGTCGGAGTGACTGGGGGGTGTGTGTGTCGGAGTGACTGGGGGTGTGTGTGTCGGAGTGACTGGGGGTGTGTGTGTCAGAGTGACTGGGGGTGTGTGTGTCAGAGTGACTGGGGGTGTGTGTGTCAGAGTGACTGGGGGTGTGTGTGTCAGAGTGACTGGGGGTGTGTGTGTCAGAGTGACTGGGGGTGTGTGTGTCGGAGTGACTGGGGGTGTGTGTGTCGGAGTGACTGGGGGTGTGTGTGTCAGAGTGACTGGGGGTGTGTGTGTCGGAGTGACTGGGGGGTGTGTGTCAGAGTGACTGGGGGTGTGTGTGTCAGAGTGACTGGGGGTGTGTGTGTCGGAGTGACTGGGTGTGTGTGTCAGAGTGACTGGGGGTGTGTGTGTCAGAGTGACTGGGGGTGTGTGTGTCAGAGTGACTGGGGGTGTGTGTGTCAGAGTGACTGGGGGGTGTGTGTGTCGGAGTGACTGGGGGTGTGTGTGTCGGAGTGACTGGGGGTGTGTGTGTCAGAGTGACTGGGGGTGTGTGTGTCAGAGTGACTGGGGGTGTGTGTGTCGGAGTGACTGGGGGTGTGTGTTGTCAGAGTGACTGGGGGGGTGTGTGTGTCAGAGTGACTGGGGGTGTGTGTGTCAGAGTGACTGGGGGTGTGTTGTCAGAGTGACTGGGGGTGTGTGTCAGAGTGACTGGGGGTGTGTTGTCGGTGACTGGGGGTGTGTGTGTCGGAGTGACTGGGGTGTGGGTGGGGTGTGTGTCAGAGTGACTGGGGGTGTGTGTCAGAGTGACTGGGGGTGTGTGTCGGAGTGACTGGGGGTGTGTGTGTCGGAGTGACTGGGGGTGTGTGTCAGAGTGACTGGGGGTGTGTGTCAGAGTGACTGGGGGTGTGTGTGTCGGAGTGACTGGGGGTGTGTGTGTCGGAGTGACTGGGGGGTGTGTGTCAGAGTGACTGGGGGTGTGTGTCAGAGTGACTGGGGGGTGTGTTTCGGAGTGACTGGGGGTGTGTGTGTCGGAGTGACTGGGGTGTGTGTGTGAGTGTGACAGTGGGTGTGTGTGTCAGAGAGTGACAGTGGGTGTGTGTGTCAGAGTGACAGTGGGTGTGTGTGTGAGAGTGACAGTGGGTGTGTGTGTCAGAGTGACAGTGGGTGTGTGTGTGAGAGTGACTGGGGGTGTGTGTGTCAGAGTGACTGGGGGTGTGTGTGTCAGAGTGACTGGGGGGTGTGTGTCAGAGTGACTGGGGGTGTGTGTGTCAGAGTGACTGGGGGTGTGTTTCGGAGTGACTGGGGTGGGTGTGTGTGTCGGAGTGACTGGGGGTGGGGGTGTGTGTCAGAGTGACTGGGGGTGTGTGTGTCAGAGTGACTGGGGGGGTGTGTGTCAGAGTGACTGGGGGGTGTGTGTCAGAGTGACTGGGGGTGTGTGTGTCAGAGTGACTGGGGGTGTGTGTGTCGGAGTGACTGGGGGTGTGTGGTCAGAGTGACTGGGGGTGTGTGTGTCAGAGTGACTGGGGGGGTGTGTGTCAGAGTGACTGGGGGGGTGTGTGTGTCGGAGTGACTGGGGTGGGATGTGTGTCGGAGTGACTGGGTGTGTGTGTCAGAGTGACTGGGGGTGTGCGAGGTGTGACTGGGGGTGTGTGTGTCAGAGTGACTGGGGGTGTGTGTGTCGAGTGACTGGGGGTGTGTGTCAGAGTGACTGGGGGTGTGTGTGTGTCAGAGTGACTGGGGTGTGTGTGTGTCGGAGTGACTGGGGGTGTGTGTGTCGGAGTGACTGGGGGTGTGTGTGTCAGAGTGACTGGGGGTGTGTGTGTCAGAGTGACTGGGGTGTGTGTGTCGGAGTGACTGGGGGGGTGTGTGTCAGAGTGACTGGGGGTGTGTGTGTCAGAGTGACTGGGGGGTGTGTGTCAGAGTGACTGGGGGTGTGTGTGTCGGAGTGACTGGGGGTGTGTGTGTGTAGAGTGACTGGGGGTGTGTGTGTCGGAGTGACTGGGGGTGTGTGTGTCGGAGTGACTGGGGGTGTGTGTGTCGGAGTGACTGGGGGTGTGTGTCGGAGTGACTGGGGGGTGTGTGTGTCGGAGTGACTGGGGGTGTGTGTGTTGGAGTGACTGGGGGGTGTGTGTCAGAATGACTGGGGGTGTGTGTCAGAGTGAGGGGTGTGTGTGTCAGAGTGACTGGGGGTGTGTGTGTCAGAGTGACTGGGGGGTGTGTGTCGGAGTGACTGGGGGGTGTGTGTCAGAGTGACTGGGGTGTGTGTGTCAGGAGTGACTGGGGGTGTGTGTCGGAGTGACTGGGGGTGTGTGTGTCAGAGTGACTGGGGGTGTGTGTGTCGGAGTGACTGGGGGTGTGTGTGTCGGAGTGACTGGGGGTGGGTGTGTGTCGGGTGACTGGGGTGTGTGTGTCGGAGTGACTGGGGGTGTGTGTGTCGGAGTGACTGGGGGTGTGTGTGTCAGAGTGACTGGGGGTGTGTGTGTCGGAGTGACTGGGGTGTGTGTGTCGGAGTGACTGGGGTGTGTGTGTCAGAGTGATGGGGGTGTGTGTGTCAGAGTGACTGGGGGTGTGTGTGTCGGAGTGACTGGGGGTGTGTGTGTCGGAGTGACTGGGGGGGTGTGTGTCGGAGTGACTGGGGGTGTGTGTGTCGGAGTGACTGGGGGTGGGTGTGTGTGTCGGAGTGACTGGGGTGTGTGTGTCGAGTGACTGGGGGTGTGTGTGTCAGAGTGACTGGGGGTGTGTGTGTCAGAGTGACTGGGGGTGCGTGTGTCAGAGTGACTGGGGGTGTGTTTCGGAGTGACTGGGGGTGTGTGTCGGAGTGACTGGGGGTGTGTGTCAGAGTGACTGGGGGGGGGTGTGTGTCGGAGTGACTGGGGGTGTGTGTGTCAGAGTGACTGGGGGTGTGTGTGTCAGAGTGACTGGGGGTGTGTGTGTCGGAGTGACTGGGGGTGTGTGTGTCGGAGTGACTGGGGGGGTGTGTGTCGGAGTGACTGGGGGTGTGTGTGTCGGAGTGACGGGGGTGGGGGTGTGTGTCGGAGTGACTGGCGTGGGGGTGTGTGTCGGAGTGACTGGGGGTGTGTGTGTCAGAGTGACTGGGGGTGTGTGTGTCAGAGTGACTGGGGGTGTGTGTGTCGGAGTGACTGGGGGTGTGTGTGTCAGAGTGACTGGGGGTGTGTGTGTCAGAGTGACTGGGGGTGTGTGTCGGAGTGACTGGGGGTGTGTGTGTCAGAGTGACTGGGGGTGTGTGTGTCAGAGTGACTGGGGGTGTGTGTCGGAGTGACTGGGGGTGTGTGTGTCGGAGTGACTGGGGGTGTGTGTCGGAGTGACTGGGGGTGTGTGTGTCGGAGTGACTGGGGGTGTGTGTGTCAGAGTGACTGGGGGTGTGTGTGTCGGAGTGACTGGGGGTGTGTGTGTCGGAGTGACTGGGGGTGTGTGTGTCGAGTGACTGGGGGTGTGTGTGTCAGAGTGACTGGGGGTGTGTGTGTCGGAGTGACTGGGGGGTGTGTGTGTCAGAGTGACTGGGGTGTGTGTGTCGGAGTGACTGGGGGTGTGTGTGTCGGAGTGACTGGGGGTGTGTGTGTCAGAGTGACTGGGGGTGTGTGTGTCAGAGTGACTGGGGGTGTGTGTGTCAGAGTGACTGGGGGTGTGTGTCAGAGTGACTGGGGGTGTGTGTCGGAGTGACTGGGGGTGTGTGTGTCGGAGTGACTGGGGGTGTGTGTGTCAGAGTGACTGGGGGTGTGTGTGTCGGAGTGACTGGGGGTGTGTGTGTCGGAGTGACTGGGGGTGTGTGTGTCAGAGTGACTGGGGGTGTGTGTGTCAGAGTGACTGGGGGTGTGTGTGTCGGAGTGACTGGGGGTGTGTGTGTCGGAGTGTGACTGGGGGTGTGTGTGTCGGAGTGACTGGGGTGTGTGTGTCAGAGTGACTGGGGGTGTGTGTGTCAGAGTGACTGGGGGTGTGTGTGTCGGAGTGACTGGGGGTGTGTGTGTCAGAGTGACTGGGGGTGTGTGTGTCAGAGTGAGGGGTGTGTGTGTCAGAGTGACTGGGGGTGTGTGTGTCAGAGTGACTGGGGGGTGTGTGTGTCAGAGTGACTGGGGGTGTGTGTGTCGGAGTGACTGGGGGTGTGTGTGTCGGAGTGACTGGGGGTGTGTGTGTCAGAGTGACTGGGGGTGTGTGTCAGAGTGACTGGGGGTGTGTGTGTCGGAGTGACTGGGGGTGTGTGTGTCGGAGTGACTGGGGGTGTGTGTGTCAGAGTGACTGGGGGGTGTGTGTGTCAGAGTGACTGGGGGGTGTGTGTCAGAGTGACTGGGGGTGTGTGTGTCGGAGTGACTGGGGGTGTGTGTGTCAGAGTGACTGGGGGTGTGTGTGTCAGAGTGACTGGGGGTGTGTGTGTCAGAGTGACAGTGGTGGTGGTGTGCGAGGAGTGACTGGGGGTGTGTGTGTCAGAGTGACTGGGGGTGTGTGTCGGAGTGACTGGGGGGGTGTGTGTCGGAGTGACTGGGGGTGTGTGTGTCAGAGTGACTGGGGGTGTGTGTGTCAGAGTGACTGGGGGTGTGTGTGGGAGTGACTGGGGGTGTGTGTGTCAGAGTGACTGGGGTGTGTGTGTCGGAGTGACTGGGGGTGTGTGTCGGAGTGACTGGGGGTGTGTGTGTCAGAGTGACTGGGGGGGTGTGTGTCGGAGTGACTGGGGGTGTGTGTGTCGGAGTGACTGGGGGTGTGTGTGTCAGAGTGACTGGGGGTGTGTGTGTCAGAGTGACTGGGGGGTGTGTGTCAGAGTGACTGGGGGTGTGTGTGTCAGAGTGACTGGGGGTGTGTGTGTCGGAGTGACTGGGGGTGTGTGTGTCAGAGTGACTGGGGGTGTGTGTGTCAGAGTGACTGGGGGTGTGTGTGTCAGAGTGACTGGGGGTGTGTGTGTCGGAGTGACTGGGGGTGTGTGTGTCAGAGTGACTGGGGGTGTGTGTGTCAGAGTGACTGGGGGTGTGTGTGTCAGAGTGACTGGGGGGGTGTGTGTGTCGGAGTGACTGGGGGTGTGTGTGTCGAGTGACTGGGGGTGTGTGTGTCGGAGTGACTGGGGGTGTGTGTGTCAGAGTGACTGGGGGTGTGTGTCGGAGTGACTGGGGGTGTGTGTCGGAGTGACTGGGGGGGGGTGTGTTTAGGAGTGACTGGAGGGGGTGTGTGTCGGAGTGACTGGGGGTGGGGTGTGTGTCGGAGTGACAGGGGTGGGGGTGTGTGAAGGAGTGACTGGGGGGGTGTGTGTCAGAGTGACTGGGGGTGTGTGTGTCAGAGTGACTGGGGGGTGTGTGTGTCGGAGTGACTGGGGGTGTGTGTTTCGGAGTGACGGGGGTGTGTGTGTCGGAGTGACTGGGGGTGTGTGTGTCAGAGTGACTGGGGGTGTGTGTTTCGGAGTGACTGGGGGTGTGTGTGTCGGAGTGACTGGGGGTGTGTGTGTCAGAGTGACTGGGGGGGTGTGTCGGAGTGACTGGGGGTGTGTGTGTCGGAGTGACTGGGGGGGGGTGTGTCAGAGTGACGGGGGGTGTGTGTGTCAGAGTGACTGGGGGGTGTGTGTGTCAGAGTGACTGGGGGTGTGTGTGTCAGAGTGACTGGGGGTGTGTGTCGGAGTGACTGGGGGTGTGTGTGTCAGAGTGACTGGGGGTGTGTGTGTCGGAGTGACTGGGGGTGGGTGTGTCAGAGTGACTGGGGGGTGTGTGTGTCAGAGTGACTGGGGGTGTGTGTGTCGAGTGACTGGGGGGTGTGTGTCGGAGTGACTGGGGGTGTGTGTGTCAGAGTGACTGGGGGTGTGTGTGTCAGAGTGACTGGGGGTGTGTGTCGGAGTGACTGGGGGTGTGTGTGTCGGAGTGACTGGGGGTGTGTGTGTCAGAGTGACTGGGGGTGTGTGTGTCGGAGTGACTGGGGGTGTGTGTGTCGGAGTGACTGGGGTGTGTGTGTCGGAGTGACTGGGGGTGTGTGTGTGTCAGAGTGACTGGGGGTGTGTGTGTCAGAGTGACTGGGGGTGTGTGTGTCGGAGTGACTGGGGGTGTGTGTGTCGGAGTGACTGGGGGTGTGTGTGTCAGAGTGACTGGGGGTGTGTGTGTCGGAGTGACTGGGGGTGTGTGTGTCGGAGTGACTGGGGGTGTGTGTGTCGGAGTGACTGGGGGGGTGTGTGTCGGAGTGACGGGGTGTGTGTGTGTCGGAGTGACTGGGGGTGTGTGTGTCAGAGTGACTGGGGGTGTGTGTGTCAGAGTGACTGCGGGTGTGTGTGTCAGAGTGACTGGGGGTGTGGGTGTCAGAGTGACTGGGGGGGTGTGTGTCGGAGTGACTGGGGGTGTGTGTGTCAGAGTGACTGGGGGTGTGTGTGTCAGAGTGACTGGGGGTGTGTGTGTGTCGGAGTGACTGGGGGGTGTGTGTTTCGGGAGTGACTGGGGGGTTGTGTGTCGGAGTGACTGGGGGTGTGTGTGTCAGAGTGACTGGGGGTGTGTGTGTCAGAGTGACTGGGGGTGTGTGTGTCAGAGTGACTGGGGTGTGTGTGTCAGAGTGACTGGGGGTGTGTGTGTCAGAGTGACTGGGGGTGTGTGTGTCAGAGTGACTGGGGGTGTGTGTGTCAGAGTGACTGGGGGGGTGTGTGTCGGAGTGACGGGGGGGGTGTGTGTGTCAGAGTGACTGGGGGTGTGTGTCAGAGTGACTGGGGGTGTGTGTGTCAGAGTGACTGGGGGTGTGTGTGTCGGAGTGACTGGGGGTGTGTGTGTCGAGTGACTGGGGGTGTGTGTGTCAGAGTGACTGGGGGTGTGTGTGTCGGAGTGACTGGGGTGGGTGTGTGTGTCGGAGAGTGACGGGTGTGGGGGTGTGTGTCGGAGTGACTGGGGGGGTGTGTGTCGGAGTGACTGGGGGTGGGTGTGTGTGTCGGAGTGGAGAGTGGGGGTGTGGGTGTGTCGGAGTGACTGGGGGGTGTGTGTGTCGGAGTGACTGGGGGTGTGTGTCGGAGTGACGGGGGGGGTGTGTGTGTCAGAGTGACTGGGGGTGTGTGTGTGTCAGAGTGACTGGGGGTGTGTGTGTCGGAGTGACTGGGGGTGTGTGTGTCGGAGTGACTGGGGGTGTGTGTGTCGGAGTGACTGGGGGTGTGTGTGTCGGAGTGACTGGGTGTGTGTCGGAGTGACTGGGGGTGTGTGTCAGAGTGACTGGGGGTGTGTGTGTCGGAGTGACTGGGGGGGTGTGTGTCGGAGTGACTGGGGTGGGTGTGTGTGTCGGAGTGACTGGGGTGGGGGTGTGTCAGAGTGACTGGGGGTGTGTGTGTCAGAGTGACTGGGGGTGTGTGTGTCGGAGTGACTGGGGGAGTGTGTCGGAGTGACTGGGGGTGTGTGTCAGAGTGACTGGGGGGGTGTGTGTCGGAGTGACTATGGTGTGTGTGTCGGAGTGACTGGGGGTGTGTGTGTCAGAGTGACTGGGGGTGTGTGTGTCGGAGTGACTGGGGGTGTGTGTGTCGGAGTGACTGGGGGTGTGTGTCGGAGTGACTGGGGGTGTGTGTGTCGGAGTGACTGGGGGTGTGTGTGTCAGAGTGACTGGGGGTGTGTGTGTCAGAGTGACTGGGGGTGTGTGTGTCAGAGTGACTGGGGGGGTGTGTGTCGAGTGACTGGGGGTGTGTGTGTCGGAGTGTGTGTCGGAGTGACTGGGGGTGTGTGTCGGAGTGACGGGGGGTGTGTGTGTCAGAGTGACTGGGGGTGTGTGTGTCGAGAGTGAGGGGGGTGTGTGTGTCGGAGTGACTGGGGGTGTGTGTGTCAGAGTGACTGGGGGTGTGTGTGTCAGAGTGACTGGGGGTGTGTGTGTCGGAGTGACTGGGGGTGTGTGTGTCAGAGTGACTGGGGGGTGTGTGTCAGAGTGACTGGGGGTGTGTGTGTCGGAGTGACTGGGGGTGTGTGTGTCGGAGTGACTGGGGGTGTGTGTGTCAGAGTGACTGGGGGTGTGTGTGTCAGAGAGACTGGGGGTTGTGTGTCGGAGTGACTGGGGGTGTGTGTGTCAGAGTGACTGGGGGTGTGTGTGTCGGAGTGACGGGGGGTGTGTGTGTCGGAGTGACTGGGGGTGTGTGTGTCGGAGTGACTGGGGGTGTGTGTCGGAGTGACTGGGGGTGTGTGTGTCGGAGTGACTGGGGGTGTGCGTCGGAGTGACTGGGGGTGTGCGTCGGAGTGACTGGGGGTGTGTGTGTCGGAGTGACTGGGGGGGGTTGTGTCGGAGTGACTGGGGGTGTGTGTGTCGGAGTGACTGGGGGTGTGTGTGTCAGAGTGACTGGGGGTGTGTGTCGGAGTGACTGGGGGTGTGTGTCGGAGTGACTGGGGGTGTGTGTGTCAGAGTGACTGGGGGTGTGTGTGTCGGTGTGACTGGGGGTGTGTGTGTCGGAGTGACTGGGGGTGTGTGTCGGAGTGACTGGGGGTGTGTGTGTCGGAGTGACTGGGGGTGTGTGTCAGAGTGACTGGGGGTGTGTGTGTCAGAGTGACTGGGGGTGTGTGTGTCGGAGTGACTGGGGGTGTGTGTTTCGGAGTGACTGGGGGTGTGTGTGTCGGAGTGACTGGGGGTGTGTGTGTGTCAGAGTGACTGGGGTGTGTGTGTCGGAGTGACTGGGGGTGTGTGTGTCGGAGTGACTGGGGGTGTGTGTGTCAGAGTGACTGGGGGTGTGTGTGTCAGAGTGACTGGGGGTGTGTGTGTCAGAGTGACTGGGGGTGTGTGTCGTAGTGACTGGGGGTGTGTGTGTCGGAGTGACTGGGGGTGTGTGTGTCAGAGTGACTGGGGGTGTGTGTCGGAGTGACTGGGGGTGTGTGTGTCGAGTGACTGGGGGTGTGTGTGTCAGAGTGACTGGGGGTGTGTGTGTCAGAGTGACTGGGGGTGTGTGTGTCAGAGTGACTGGGGGTGTGTGTGTCAGAGTGACTGGGGGGTGTGTGTGTCAGAGTGACTGGGGGTGTGTGTGTCGGAGTGACTGGGGGTGTGTGTGTCAGAGTGACTGGGGGTGTGTGTGTCAGAGTGACTGGGGGTGTGTGTGTCAGAGTGACTGGGGGTGTGTGTGTGTCGGAGTGACTGGGGGTGTGTGTGTCGGAGTGACTGGGGGGTGTGTGTGTCAGAGTGACTGGGGGGTGTGTGTGTCAGAGTGACTGGGGGTGTGTGTGTCGGAGTGACTGGGGGTGTGTGTGTCGGAGTGACTGGGGGTGTGTGTGTCGGAGTGAGGGGGTGTGTGTGTCGGAGTGACTGGGGGTGTGTGTTTCGGAGTGACTGGGGGTGTGTGTCGGAGTGACTGGGGGTGGGGGTGTCGGAGTGACTGGGGGTGTGTGTGTGTGTCGGAGTGACTGGGGTGTGTGTGTCGGAGTGACTGGGGGTGTGTGTGTCAGAGTGACTGGGGGTGTGTGTGTCGGAGTGACTGGGGGTGTGTGTGTGTCGGAGTGACTGGGGGTGTGTGTGTCGGAGTGACTGGGGTGGGGGTGTGTGTCAGAGTGACTGGGGGTGTGTGTGTCAGAGTGACTGGGGTGTGTGTGTCGGAGTGACTGGGGTGTGTGTGTCGGAGTGACTGGGGGTGTGTGTGTCAGAGTGACTGGGGGTGTGTGTGTCAGAGTGACTGGGGGTGTGTGTGTCAGAGTGACTGGGGGGGTGTGTGTCGGAGTGACTGGGGGTGTGTGTGTCGGAGTGACTGGGGGTGTGTGTGTCAGAGTGACTGGGGGTGTGTGTGTCAGAGTGACTGGGGGTGTGTGTTTCGGAGTGACTGGGGGTGTGTGTGTCGGAGTGACTGGGGGGGTGTGTCAGAGTGACTGGGGGGGTGTGTGTCGGAGTGACTGGGGGTGTGTGTGTCGGAGTGACTGGGGGTGTGTGTCGGAGTGACTGGGGGTGTGTGTGTCGGAGTGACTGGGGGTGTGTGTGTCAGAGTGACTGGGGGTGTGTGTCGGAGTGACTGGGGGTGTGTGTGTCAGAGTGACTGGGGGTGTGTGTGTCAGAGTGACTGGGGGTGTGTGTGTCAGAGTGACTGGGTGTGTGTGTGTCAGAGTGACTGGGGGTGTGTGTGTCAGAGTGACTGGGGGGGTGTGTGTCAGAGTGACTGGGGGTGTGTGTGTCAGAGTGACTGGGGGTGTGTGTGTCAGAGTGACTGGGGGTGGGTGTGTCGGAGTGACGGGGTGTGGGGGTGTGTGTCGGAGTGACTGGGGGTGTGTGTGTCGGAGTGACTGGGGGTGTGTGTGTCAGAGTGACTGGGGGTGTGTGTTTCGGAGTGACTGGGTGTGTGTGTGTCGGAGTGACTGGGGGTGTGTGTGTCAGAGTGACTGGGGGTGTGTGTGTCAGAGTGACTGGGGGGGTGTGTGTCAGAGTGACTGGGGGTGTGTGTGTCGGAGTGACTGGGGGTGTGTGTGTCAGAGTGACTGGGGGTGTGTGTGTCAGAGTGACTGGGGGTGTGTGTGTCAGAGTGACTGGGGGTGTGTGTGTGTCGGAGTGACTGGGGGTGTGTGTGTCAGAGTGACTGGGGGAGTGTGTGGGAGTGACTGGGGGTGCGTGTCGGAGTGACGGGGTGGGGGTGTGTGTGTTGGAGTGACTGGGGGTGGGTGTATGTCGGAGTGACTCGGGGTGTGTGTGTCAGAGTGACTGGGGTGTGTGTCGGAGTGACAGGGGTGTGTGTTGGAGTGACGGGGTGGGGGTGTGTGTGTCAGACTGACTGGGGGTGTGTGTGTCAGAGTGACTGGGGGTGTGTGTGTCGGAGTGACTGGGGGTGTGTGTGTCAGAGTGACTGGGGGTGTGTGTGTCGAGTGAGGGGGTGTGTGTGTCGGAGTGACTGGGGGTGTGTGTGTCGGAGTGACTGGGGGTGTGTGTCGGAGTGACTGGGGGTGTGTGTGTCAGAGTGACTGGGGGTGTGTGTGTCGGAGTGACTGGGGGTGTGTGTGTCGGAGTGACTGGGGGTGTGTGTGTCAGAGTGACTGGGGGTGTGTGTGTCGGAGTGACTGGGGGGTGTGTGTCAGAGTGACTGGGGGTGTGTGTGTCGGAGTGACTGGGGTGGGTGTGTCAGAGTGACTGGGGGTGTGTGTGTCAGAGTGACTGGGGGTGTGTGTGTCGGAGTGACTGGGGTGGGTGTGTCAGAGTGACTGGGGGTGTGTGTGTCAGAGTGACTGGGGTGTGTGTGTCAGAGTGACTGGGGGTGTGTGTGTCAGAGTGACTGGGGGTGTGTGTGTCAGAGTGACTGGGGGTGTGTGTGTCAGAGTGACTGGGGTGTGTGTGTCGGAGTGACTGGGGGTGTGTGTCGGAGTGACTGGGGGTGTGTGTGTCAGAGTGACTGGGGGTGTGTGTGTCGGTGACTGGGGGTGTGTGTGTCGGAGTGACTGGGGGTGTGTGTGTCGGAGTGACTGGGGGTGTGTGTGTCAGAGTGACTGGGGGTGTGTGTGTCAGAGTGACTGGGGGTGTGTGTCGGAGTGACTGGGGGTGTGTGTGTCGGAGTGACTGGGGGTGTGTGTCAGAGTGACTGGGGGTGTGTGTGTCAGAGTGACTGGGGGTGTGTGTGTCGGAGTGACTGGGGGTGTGTGTGTCGGAGTGACTGGGGGTGTGTGTGTCAGAGTGACTGTGGGTGTGTGTCGGAGTGACTGGGGGTGTGTGTGTGTGTCGGAGTGACTGGGGGTGTGTGTGTCAGAGTGACTGGGGGTGTGTGTGTCGGAGTGACTGGGGGTGTGTGTGTCAGAGTGACTGGGGGTGTGTGTGTCAGAGTGACTGGGGGGCTGTGTGTCAGAGTGACTGGGGGTGTGTGTGTCAGAGTGACTGGGGGTGTGTGTGTCGGAGTGACTGGGGGTGTGTGTGTCAGAGTGACTGGGGGTGTGTGTGTCAGAGTGACTGGGGGTGTGTGTCGGAGTGACTGGGGGTGTGTGTGTCGGAGTGACTGGGGGTGTGTGTGTCAGAGTGACTGGGGGTGTGTGTGTCGGAGTGACTGGGGGTGTGTGTGTCGGAGTGACTGGGGGTGTGTGTGTCGGAGTGACTGGGGTGTGTGTGTCGGAGTGACTGGGGGTGTGTGTGTCAGAGTGACTGGGGTGTGTGTGTCAGGTGACTGGGGGTGTGTGTGTCGGAGTGACTGGGGGTGTGTGTGTCGGAGTGACTGGGGGTGTGTGTGTCGGAGTGACTGGGGGTGTGTGTGTCGGAGTGACTGGGGGTGTGTGTGTCAGAGTGACTGGGGGTGTGTGTGTCGGAGTGACTGGGGGTGTGTGTCAGAGTGACTGGGGGTGTGTGTGTCGGAGTGACTGGGGGTGTGTGTGTCGGAGTGACTGGGGGTGTGTGTGTCGGAGTGACTGGGGGGTGTGTGTCAGAGTGACTGGGGGTGTGTGTGTCGGAGTGACTGGGGGTGTGTGTGTCAGAGTGACTGGGGGTGTGTGTCAGAGTGCCTGGGGTGTGTGTGTCGGAGTGACTGGGGAGGGGGTGTGTGTCGGAGTGACGGGGGTGGGTGCGTGTGTCAGAGTGACTGGGGTGGTTATGTGTGTGTCAGAGTGACTGGGGTGGGGATGTGTGTCCGAGTGACTGGGGTGGGGATGTGTGTTGGAGTGACGGGGGTGTGTGTGTGTCCGAGTGACTGGGGGTGTGTGTGTCGGAGTGACTGGGGGTGTGTGTGTGTCAGAGTGACTGGGGGTGTGTGTGTCAGAGTGACTGGGGGTGTGTGTGTCAGAGTGACTGGGGGTGTGTGTGTCGGAGTGACTGGGGGTGTGTGTGTCAGAGTGACTGGGGGTGTGTGTGTCAGAGTGACTGGGGGTGTGTGTGTCGGAGTGACTGGGGGGGTGTGTGTGTCAGAGTGACTGGGGGTGTGTGTGTCAGAGTGACTGGGGGTGTGTGTGTCAGAGTGACTGGGGGGGTGTGTCAGAGTGACTGGGGGTGTGTGTGTGTCAGAGTGACTGGGGGTGTGTGTGTCGGAGTGACTGGGGGTGTGTGTGTCAGAGTGACTGGGGGTGTGTGTGTCAGAGTGACTGGGGGTGTGTGTGTCAGAGTGACTGGGGGTGTGTGTGTCAGAGTGACTGGGGGTGTGTTTCGGAGTGACTGGGGGTGTGTGTGTCGGAGTGACTGGGGGTGTGTGTGTCGGAGTGACTGGGTGTGTGTGTGTTTCGGAGTGACTTGGGGGGTGTGTGTGTGTCAGAGTGACTGGGGGTGTGTGTCGGAGTGACTGGGGGTGGTGTGTGTGTGTCAGAGTGACTGGGGGTGTGTGTGTCAGAGTGACTGGGGGTGTGTGTGTCAGAGTGACTGGGGGTGTGGTGTCGGAGTGACTGGGGGTGTGTGTGTGTCGGAGTGACTGGGGGGGTGTGTGTCGGAGTGACTGGGGTGTGTGTGTGTCGGAGTGACTGGGGGTGTGTGTGTCAGAGTGACTGGGGGGGTGTGTGTCAGAGTGACTGGGGGTTTGTGTGTCAGAGGACTGGGGGTGTGTGTGTCAGAGTGACTGGGGGTGTGTGTGTCGGAGTGACTGGGGGTGTGTGTCAGAGTGACTGGGGGTGTGTGTGTCGGAGTGACTGGGGGTGTGTGTGTGTCAGAGTGACTGGGGGTGTGTGTGTCAGAGTGACTGGGGGTGTGTGTGTCGGAGTGACTGGGGGTGTGTGTGTCAGAGTGACTGGGGGGTGTGTGTCAGAGTGACTGGGGGTGTGTGTGTCGGAGTGACTGGGGGTGTGTGTATCAGAGTGACTGGGGGTGTGTGTGTCGGAGTGACGGGGGTGGGGTGTGTGTGTCGGAGTGACTGGCGGTGCGTGTCGGAGTGACTGGGGGTGTGTGTGTCGGAGTGACTGGGGGTGTGTGTGTCGGAGTGACTGGGGGTGTGTGTGTCCAGAGTGACTGGGGGTGTGTGTGTCGGAGTGACTGGGGGTGTGTGTGTCAGAGTGACTGGGGGTGTGTGTGTCAGAGTGACTGGGGGTGTGTGTGTCGGAGTGACTGGGGGTGTGTGTGTCAGAGTGACTGGGGGGGTGTGTGTCAGAGTGACTGGGGGTGTGTGTTTCGGAGTGACTGGGGGTGTGTGTGTCGGAGTGACTGGGGGTGTGTGTGTCAGAGTGACTGGGGTGTGTGTCAGAGTGACTGGGTGTGTGTGTCGGAGTGATGGGGGGTGTGTGTGTGTCGGAGTGACTGGCGGTGTGTGTGTCGGAGAGACTGGTGGTGTGTGTGTGTCGGAGTGACTGGGGGTGTGTGTGTCGGAGTGACTGGGGGTGTGTGTCAGAGTGACTGGGGGGTGTGGTGTCAGAGTGACTGGGGGTGTGTGTGTCAGAGTGACTGGGGGTGTGTGTGTCAGAGTGACTGGGGGTGTGTGTGTCAGAGTGACTGGGGGGGTGTGTGTGTCAGGTGACTGGGGGTGTGTGTGTCGGAGTGACTGGGGGTGTGTGTGTCGGAGTGACTGGGGGTGTGTGTGTCAGAGTGACTGGGGGTGTGTGTGTCAGAGTGACTGGGGGGTGTGTGTCAGAGTGACTGGGGGTGTGTGTGTCAGAGTGACTGGGGGTGTGTTTCGGAGTGACTGGGGTGGGTGTGTGTCAGAGTGACTGGGGGTGTGTGTGTCAGAGTGACTGGGGGTGTGTGTGTCAGAGTGACTGGGGGTGTGTGTGTCGGAGTGACTGGGGGTGTGTGTGTCAGAGTGACTGGGGGGGTGTGTGTGTCGAGTGACTGGGGGTGTGTGTCGGAGTGACTGGGGGGTGTGTGTGTCAGAGTGACTGGGGGGTGTGTGTCAGAGTGACTGGGGGTGTGTGTGTCAGAGTGACTGGGGGTGTGTGTGTCGAGTGACTGGGGGTGTGTGTGTCAGAGTGACTGGGGGTGTGTGTGTCAGAGTGACTGGGGGTGTGTGTGTCGGAGTGACTGGGGTGTGTGTGTCAGAGTGACGGTGGGTGTGTGTGTCAGAGTGACGGTGGGTGTGTGTGTCAGAGTGACGGTGGGTGTGTGTGTGTGTGTCGAGTGACTGGGGGTGTGTGTGTCGGAGTGACTGGGGGTGTGTGTGTCAGAGTGACTGGGGGTGTGTGTGTCAGAGTGACTGGGGGTGTGGTGTCAGAGTGACTGGGGGGGTGTGTGTCGGAGTGACTGGGGGGTGTGTGTGTCGGAGTGACTGGGGGGTGTGTGTGTCAGAGTGACTGGGGGTGTGTGTGTCAGAGTGACTGGGGGTGTGTGTCGGAGTGACTGGGGGTGTGTGTGTCAGAGTGACTGGGGGTGTGTGTGTCGGAGTGACGGGGGGTGTGTGTGTCGGAGTGACTGGGGGTGTGTGTGTCGGAGTGACTGGGGTGTGTGTGTCGGAGTGACTGGGGGTGTGTGTGTCGGAGTGACTGGGGGTGTGTGTCGAGAGTGACTGGGGGGTGTGTGTCGGGGTGACTGGGGGTGTGTGTCAGAGTGACTGGGGGTGTGTGTTTCGGAGTGACTGGGGGGTGTGTGTGTGTCGGAGTGACTGGGGGGGTGTGTGTGTCGGAGTGACTGGGGGTGTGTGTCGGAGTGACTGGGGGTGTGTGTGTCAGAGTGACTGGGGGTGTGTGTGTGTCGGAGTGACTGGGGGTGTGTGTGTCGGAGTGACTGGGGGTGTGTGTCGGAGTGACTGGGGGTGTGTGTGTCGGAGTGACTGGGGGTGTGTGTGTCAGAGTGACTGGGGGGGTGTGTGTCAGAGTGACTGGGGGGTGTGTGGTCAGAGTGACTGGGGGTGTGTGTGTCAGAGTGACTGGGGGGTGTGTGTGTCAGAGTGACTGGGGTGTGTGTGTCGGAGTGACTGGGGGTGTGTGTGTGTCGGAGTGACTGGGGGTGTGTGTGTCGGAGTGACTGGGGGTGTGTGTGTCGGAGTGACTGGGGGTGTGTGTGTCAGAGTGACTGGGGGTGTGTGTCGGAGTGACTGGGGGTGGGTGTGTCGGAG
Organism: Carcharodon carcharias; assembly: GCF_017639515.1. Classification (NCBI taxonomy): domain Eukaryota; kingdom Metazoa; phylum Chordata; class Chondrichthyes; order Lamniformes; family Lamnidae; genus Carcharodon; species Carcharodon carcharias. Next base: position 431,586 of record NW_024470889.1, read on the forward strand.
TGACTGGGGGTGTGTGTGTGTGTCGGAGTGACTGGGGGTGTGTGTGTCGGAGTGACTGGGGGTGTGTGTGTCAGAGTGACTGGGGGTGTGTGTGTCGGAGTGACTGGGGGTGTGTGTGTCGGAGTGACTGGGGGTGTGTGTGTCGGAGTGACGGGGGGGGTGTGTGTCAGAGTGACTGGGGTGGTTATGTGTGTATCAGAGTGACTGGGGGTGTGTGTGTCAGAGTGACTGGGGGTGTGTGTGTCAGAGTGATTGGGGGTGTGTGTGTCAGAGTGACTGGGGGTGTGTGTGTCAGAGTGACTGGGGGTGTGTGTGTCAGAGTGACTGGGGGTGTGTGTGTCGGAGTGACTGGGGGGGTGTGTGTGTCAGAGTGACTGGGGTGTGTTTGTGTCGGAGTGACTGGGGGTGTGTGTGTCAGAGTGACTGGGGGTGTGTGTGTCAGAGTGACTGGGGGTGTGTGTGTCAGAGTGACTGGGTGGGTGTGTCGGAGTGACTGGGGGTGTGTGTGTCGGAGTGACTGGGGGTGTGTGTTTCGGAGTGACTGGGGGTGTGTGTGTCGGAGTGACTGGGGGGTTTGTGTCAGAGTGACTGGGGGTGTGTGTGTCGGAGTGACTGGGGTGGGTGTCGGAGTGACTGGGGGTGGGTGTCGGAGTGACTGGGGGTGTGTTTCGGAGTGACTGGGGGTGTGTGTGTCAGAGTGACTGGGGGTGTGTGTGTCGGAGTGACTGGGGTGTGTGTGTCAGAGTGACTGGGGGTGTGTGTCAGAGTGACTGGGGGTGTGTGTGTCAGAGTGACTGGGTGTGTGTGTCAGAGTGACTGGGGGGGTGTGTGTCAGAGTGACTGGGGGTGTGTGTGTCAGAGTGACTGGGGGTGTGTGTGTCGGAGTGACTGGGGGTGGGTGTGTCGGAGTGACGGGTGTGGGGGTGTGTGTCGGAGTGACTGGGGGTGTGTGTGTCGGAGTGACTGGGGGTGTGTGTGTCAGAGTGACTGGGGGTGTGTGTGTCGGAGTGACTGGGTGTGTGTGTGTCGGAGTGACTGGGGGTGTGTGTGTCAGAGTGACTGGGGGTGTGTGTGTCAGAGTGACTGGGGGGGTGTGTGTCAGAGTGACTGGGGGTGTGTGTGTGTCGGAGTGACTGGGGGTGTGTGTGTCAGAGTGACTGGGGGTGTGTGTGTCAGAGTGACTGGGTGTGTGTGTGTCAGAGTGACTGGGGGTGTGTGTGTCGGAGTGACTGGGGCTGTGTGTGTCAGAGTGACTGGGGGTGTGTGTTTCGGAGTGACTGGGGGTGTGTTGTCGAGTGACTGGGGGTGTGTGTGTCAGAGTGACTGGGGGTGTGTGTGTGTGTCGGAGTGACTGGGGGTGTGTGTGTCAGAGTGACTGGGGGTGTGTGTCAGAGTGACTGGGGGTGTGTGTGTCGGAGTGACTGGGGGTGTGTGTGTCAGAGTGACTGGGGGTGTGTGTGTCAGAGTGACTGGGGGTGTGTGTGTCGGAGTGACTGGGGGGTGTGTGTCAGAGTGACTGGGGGTGTGTGTGTCGGAGTGACTGGGGGTGTGTGTGTCGGAGTGACTGGGGGTGTGTGTGTCGGAGTGACTGGGGGTGTGTGTCGGAGTGACTGGGGGGTGTGTGTGTCAGAGTGACTGGGGGTGTGTGTGTCGGAGTGACTGGGGGTGTGTGTGTCGGAGTGACTGGGGGTGTGTGTGTCAGAGTGACTGGGGGTGTGTGTGTCAGAGTGACTGGGGGGTGTGTGTGTCAGAGTGACTGGGGGGTGTGTGTGTCAGAGTGACTGGGGGTGTGTGTCGGAGTGACTGGGGGTGTGTGTGTCAGAGTGACTGGGGGTGTGTGTGTCGGAGTGACTGGGGGTGTGTGTGTCGGAGTGACTGGGGTGTGTGTGTCAGAGTGACTGGGGGTGTGTGTGTCAGAGTGACTGGGGGTGTGTGTGTCAGAGTGACTGGGGTGTGTGTGTGTCAGAGTGACTGGGGGTGTGGTGTGTCAGAGTGACTGGGGGTGTGTGTGTCAGAGTGACTGGGTGTGTGTGTCGGAGTGACTGGGGGTGTGTGTCGGAGTGACTGGGGTGTGTGTGTGTCAGAGTGACTGGGGTGTTGTGTGTGTGTGTCGGAGTGACTGGTGTGTGTGTCGTGAGTGACTGGGGGTGTGTGTGTCGAGTGACTGGGGGTGTGTGTGTCAGAGTGACTGGGGGTGTGTGTGTCGAGAGTGACTGGGGGTGTGTGTGTCGGAGTGACTGGGGGTGTGTGTGTCGGAGTGACTGGGGATGTGTGTCGGAGTGACTGGGGGTGTGTGTGTCGGAGTGACTGGGGGTGTGTGTGTGTGTCGGAGTGACTGGGGTGTGTGTGTCGGAGTGACTGGGGGTGTGTGTGTCAGAGTGACTGGGGGTGTGTGTGTCAGAGTGACTGGGGGTGTGTGTGTCGGAGTGACTGGGGGTGTGTGTGTCAGAGTGACTGGGGGTGTGTGTGTCGGAGTGACTGGGGGTGTGTGTGTCAGAGTGACTGGGGGTGTGTGTGTCAGAGTGACTGGGGGTGTGTGTCAGAGTGACTGGGGGTGTGTGTCGGAGTGACTGGGGGTGTGTGTGTCAGAGTGACTGGGGGTGTGTGTGTCAGAGTGACTGGGGGTGTGTGTGTCAGAGTGACTGGGGGTGTGTGTCGGAGTGACTGGGGGTGTGTGTGTCAGAGTGACTGGGGGTGTGTGTGTCAGAGTGACTGGGGGTGTGTGTGTCGGAGTGACTGGGGGTGTGTGTGTCGGAGTGACTGGGGGTGTGTGTGTCGAGTGACTGGGGGTGTGTGTGTCAGAGTGACTGGGGGTGTGTGTGTCAGAGTGACTGGGGGTGTGTGTCGGAGTGACTGGGGGTGTGTGTGTGTCGGAGTGACTGGGGGTGTGTGTGTCGGAGTGACTGGGGGTGTCTGTGTCGGAGTGACTGGGGGTGTGTGTGTCGGAGTGACTGGGGGTGTGTGTGTGTCAGAGTGACTGGGGGTGTGTGTGTCAGAGTGACTGGGGGTGTGTGTCAGAGTGACTGGGGGTGTGTGTGTCGGAGTGACTGGGGGTGTGTGTGTCGGAGAGTGACTGGGGGTGTGTGTGTCGGAGTGACTGGGGGGGGTGTGTGTCAGAGTGACTGGGGGTGTGTGTGTCGGAGTGACTGGGGGTGTGTGTGTCAGAGTGACTGGGGGTTGTGTGTGTCAGAGTGACTGGGGGGTGTGTGTCAGAGTGACTGGGGGTGTGTGTGTCGGAGTGACTGGGGGTGTGTGTGTCGGAGTGACTGGGGGTGTGTGTGTCAGAGTGACTGGGGGTGTGTGTGTCAGAGTGACTGGGGGTGGGGTGTGTGTCGGAGTGTGGGGGTGGGTGTGTCGGAGTGACTGGGGGTGTGTGTGTCGAGTGACTGGGGGTGTGTGTGTCGGAGTGACTGGGGGTGTGTGTGTCAGAGTGACTGGGGGTGTGTGTGTCAGAGTGACGGGGGGTGTGTGTGTCAGAGTGACTGGGGGGGGGTGTGTGTGTCGGAGTGACTGGGGGTGTGTGTGTCAGAGTGACTGGGGGTGTGTGTGTCAGAGTGACTGGGGGTGTGTGTGTCGAGAGTGACTGGGGGTGTGTGTGTCGGAGTGACTGGGGGTGTGTGTGTCAGAGTGACTGGGGGTGTGTGTGTCGGAGTGACTGGGGGTGTGTGTGTCAGAGTGACTGGGGGTGTGTGTCAGAGTGACTGGGAGTGTGTGTGTGTCAGAGTGACTGGGGGTGTGTGTGTCAGAGTGACTGGGGGTGTGTGTGTCAGAGTGACTGGGGGTGTGTGTGTCAGAGTGACTGGGGGTGTGTGTGTCAGAGTGACTGGGGGTGTGTGTGGTCGGAGTGACTGGGGGGTGTGTGTGTCGGAGTGACTTGGGGTGTGTGTGTCAGAGTGACTGGGGTGTGTGTGTTGTTCAGAGTGACTGGGGGTGTGTGTGTCAGAGTGACTGGGGTGTGTGTGTCGGAGAGTGACTGGGGGGTGTGTGTCGGAGTGTGACTGGGGGTGTGTGTGTCGAGTGACTGGGGGTGTGTTTCGGAGTGACTGGGGGTGTGTGTGTCGGAGTGACTGGGGGTGTGTGTGTCGGAGTGACTGGGGGTGTGTGTTTCGAGAGTGACTGGGGTGTGTGTGTCAGAGTGACTGGGGGTGTGTGTGTCGGAGTGATGTGGGTGGTGTGTGTCAGAGTGACTGGGTGTGTGTGTGTCAGAGTGACTGGGTGTGTGTCGGAGTGACTGGGGGTGTGTGTGTCGTGAGTGACTGGGGGGGTGTGTGTCAGAGTGACTGGGGGTGTGTGTGTCGGAGTGACTGGGGGTGTGTGTGTCAGAGTGACTGGGGGGTGTGTGTGTCGGAGTGACTGGGGGTGGTGTGTCAGAGTGACTGGGGGTGTGTGTGTGGAGTGACTGGGGGTGTGTGTGTCGGAATGACTGGGGGTGTGTGTGTCGGAGTGACTGGGGCTGTGTGTGTCAGAGTGACTGGGGGTGTGTGTTTCGGAGTGACTGGGGGTGTGTGTCGGAGTGACTGGGGGTGTGTGTGTCGGAGTGACTGGGGGGTGTTGTGTCAGAGTGACTGGGGGTGTGTGTGTCGGAGTGACTGGGGGTGTGTGTGTCGGAGTGACTGGGGGTGTGTGTGTCGGAGTGACTGGGGGTGTGTGTGTCGGAGTGACTGGGGGTGTGTGTGTCGGAGTGACTGGGGGTGTGTGTGTCGGAGTGACTGGGGGTGTGTGTGTCGGAGTGACTGGGGGGGTGTGTGTCAGAGTGACTGGGGGTGGGTGTGTCAGAGTGACTGGGGGTGTGTGTGTCAGAGTGACTGGGGGTGTGTGTGTCAGAGTGACTGGGGGTGTGTGTGTCGGAGAGTGACTGGGGGGGGTGTGTGTGTCGGAGTGACTGGGGTGGGGGTTTGTGTCAGAGTGACTGGGGGTGTGTGTGTCGGAGTGACTGGGGGTGTGTGTGTCGGAGTGACTGGGGTGGGGGGGGGTGTGTGTGGTCGAGTGACTGGGGGTTGTGTGTGTCAGAGTGACTGGGGGTGTGTGTCGGAGTGACTGGGGGGTGTGTGTGTCGGAGTGACGGGGGTGTGTGTGTGTCAGAGTGACTGGGGGGGTGTGTGTGTCGGAGAGTGACTGGGGGTGTGTGTGTCGGAGTGACTGGGGGTGTGTGTCAGAGTGACTGGGGGTGTGTGTGTCAGAGTGACTGGGGGTGTGTGTGTCAGAGTGACTGGGGGTGTGTGTGTCTGAGTGACTGGGGGTGTGTGTGTCAGAGTGACTGGGGGGGTGTGTGTGTGTCAGAGTGACTGGGGGTGTGTGTGTCGGAGTGACTGGGGTGTGTGTGTCGGAGTGGACTGGGGGGTGTGTGTCGAGAGTGACGGGGGTGTGTGTGTCGGAGTGACTGGGGGGTGTGTGTCGGAGTGACTGGGGGTGTGTTTGTGTCAGAGTGACTGGGGGTGTGTTTCGGAGTGAGGGTGGGATGTGTTGTCAGAGTGACTGGGGGTGTGTGTGTCAGAGTGACTGGGGGTGTGTGTGTCAGAGTGACTGGGGGTGTGTGTGTCGGAGTGACTGGGGGTGTGTGTGTCAGAGTGACTGGGGGTGTGTGTGTCGGAGTGACTGGGGGTGTGTGTGTCGGAGTGACTGGGGGGTGTGTGTGTCAGAGTGACTGGGGGTGTGTGTCGGAGTGACTGGGGGTGTGTGTGTCGAGTGACTGGGGGGTGTGTGTGTGTCAGAGTGACTGGGGTGTGTGTGTCGGAGTGACTGGGGGTGTGTGTGTGTCAGAGTGACTGGGGTGTGTGTGTCGGAGTGATGGGTGTGTGTGTCGGAGTGACTGGGGTGGTGTGGTCGGAGTGACTGGGGGTGGGGGTGTGTGTCAGAGTGACTGGGGGTGTGTGTGTCAGAGTGACTGGGGTGTGTGTGTCAGAGTGACTGGGGGTGTGTGGTGTCAGAGTGACTGGGGGGGTGTGTGTGTCGGAGTGACTGGGGTGTGTGTGTCAGAGTGACTGGGGGTGTGTGTCAGAGTGACTGGGGGTGTGTGTGTCGGAGTGACTGGGGGTGTGTGTGTGTCAGAGTGACTGGGGGTGTGTGTGTCGGAGTGACTGGGGGTGTGTGTGTCGGAGTGACTGGGGGTGGGGTGTGTGTCAGAGTGACTGGGGGTGTGTGTGTCAGAGTGACTGGGGTGTGTGTGTCGGAGTGACTGGGGGTGTGTGTGTCGGAGTGACTGGGGGGGGTGTGTGTCGGAGTGACTGGGGGTGTGTGTGTCGGAGTGGACTGATGGGGGTGTGTGTGTCGGAGTGACTGGGGGGGTGTTGTGTCGGAGTGACTGGGGGTGGGTGTCGGAGTGACTGGGGTGGGTGTCGGAGTGACTGGGGGTGTGTGTCGGAGTGACTGGGGGTGTGTGTGTCAGAGTGACTGGGGGTGTGTGTCGGAGTGACTGGGGGTGTGTGTGTCAGAGTGACTGGGGGTGTGTGTCAGAGTGACTGGGGGTGTGTGTGTCAGAGTGACTGGGGGTGTGTGTGTCAGAGTGACTGGGGGGGTGTGTGGTCGGAGTGACTGGGTGGGTGTGTGTCGGAGTGTCTGTGGGGTGTGTGTGTCGGAGTGACGGGGGTGTGGGTGTGTGTCAGAGTGACGGGTGTGGGTGTGTGTGTCGGAGTGACTGGGGGTGTGTGTGTCGGAGTGACTGGGGGTGTGTGTGTCAGAGTGACTGGGTGTGTGTGTGTCGGAGTGACTGGGGGTGTGTGTGTCGGAGTGACTGGGGGGTGTGTGTGTCAGAGTGACTGGGGGTGTGTGTGTCAGAGTGACTGGGGGGTGGGTTGTGTGTCAGGTGGACTGGGGGTGTGTGTGTCGGAGTGACTGGGGGTGTGTGTGTCAGAGTGACTGGGGTGTGTGTGTCGGAGTGACTGGGTGTGTGTGTGTGTAGAGTGACTGGGGGGGTGTGTGTCGGAGTAACTGGGGGGGTATGTGTCGGAGTGACTGGGGGTGTGTGTGTCGGAGTGACGGGTTGGGGTGTGTCGGAGTGACGTGGGGGCTGTGTGTCGGAGTGACTGGGGGGTTGTGTGTCGGAGTGACGGGGGTGTGTGTGTGTCAGAGTGATGGGGGTGGGGGTGTGTGTTGGAGTGACGGGGGTTGGAGTGTGTGTCAGAGTGACGTGGGGGTGTGTGTCGGATTGACGGGGGTGGGTGTGTGTGTCAGAGTGACTGGGGGGGTGTGTGTCGGAGTGACTGGGGGTGTGTGCGTCGGAGTGACGGGGGTGGGGTGTGTGTTTCGGATTGACGGGGGTGGGGTGTGTGTGTCGGAGTGACGGGGGGTGTGTGTGCGGAGAGTGACTGGGGGTGTGTGTCGGAGTGACTGGGGTGGGTGTGTTCAGAGTGACTGGGGTGTGTGTGTCGGAGTGACTGGGGGTGTGTGTGTCAGAGTGACTGGGGTGTGTGTGTCAGAGTGTCTGGGGGTGTGTGTGTCAGAGTGACTGGGGGTGTGTGTGTCGGAGTGACTGGGGGTGTGTGTGTCAGAGTGACTGGGGGTGTGTGTCGGAGTGACTGGGGGTGTGTGTGTCGGAGTGACTGGGGTGGGTGTGTCGGAGTGACTGGGGGTGTGTGTGTCAGAGTGACTGGGGGTGTGTGTGTCAGAGTGACTGGGGGTGTGTGTGTCAGAGTGACTGGGGGTGTGTGTGTCAGGAGTGACTGGGGTGTGTGTGTCAGAGTGACTGGGGGTGGGTGTGTGTCAGAGTGACTGGGGTGTGTGTGTCAGAGAGTGACTGGGGGTGTGTGTGTCAGAGAGTGACAGTGGGTGTGTGTCAGAGAGTGACAGTGGGTGTGTGTGTCAGAGAGTGACAGTGGGTGTGTGTGTGGGAGTGACTGGGGGGTGTGTGTGAGTTCGGAAGAGTGAGGGGGAGGTGTGCGGAGTGAACTGGGGGTGTGTGTGTCGGAGTGACTGGGGGTGTGTTGTGTCGGAGTGACTGGGGGTGTGTGTGTCGGAGTGACTGGGGTGTGTGTGTCGGAGTGACTGGGGGTGTGTGTCAGAGTGACTGGGGGTGTGTGTGTCAGAGTGACTGGGGGTGTGGGTGTCGGAGTGACTGGGGGTGTGTGTGTCGGAGTGACTGGGGGGGTGTGTGTCAGAGTGACTGGGGGTGTGTGTGTCAGAGTGACTGGGGGTGTGTGTGTCGGAGTGACTGGGGGTGTGTGTGTCAGAGTGACTGGGGGTGTGTGTGTCGGAGTGACTGGGGGTGTGTGTGTCAGAGTGACTGGGGTGTGTGTGTCAGAGTGACTGGGGGGTGTGTGTCAGAGTGACTGGGGGTGTGTTGTCAGAGTGACTGGGGGTGTGTGTGTCGGAGTGACTGGGGGGTGTGTGTCGGAGTGACTGGGGGTGTGTGTGTCAGAGTGACGGGGGTGTGTGTCGGAGTGAAGGGGGTGTGTGTGTCGGGG